>NC_137895.1:91491913-91704360 GCF_963455335.1 Martes martes | reverse complement strand
GACTTAACACGGGAAGCTCAGAACTCTTAGGACTAAGAGGAGCTTCCTACCCCGAGGGCTGTTAGAGAAAGCTGCATCAAAGTAAGAAAAATTAGGCCTCAAGTGGGAGCGGACTGTGGGCCGTGGTAGGTGACTGATCAAAGTTAAGAGAAAAAGCCAAAAGAAAAATCCACAAATTATATCAATAAATAACTCTGACTATGCTGGGATGAGAGGAGAAGAGGAAGAGGAGAAACATAAGCAAAAAGGCCTGTTTCATCACAATGCTTAAGTCAGTCAGGGTAGAGGAGAATAGGCGAGGAGGGGTCAGGGTCAAGTGTGAAGTCTGGTAGCCAGTGGAGGAGGCTACCGAGCCAAGCTCCTTGGGATGAAGTGGGGAAAGAGCTAGACTCCTGTAGGGAGGCAGTGGAGTGGCGGACTGAAGGGAGGGCCGTAGGTAGGTGGCTAGCCGACCTTGTGCTCCCCCCGGACAATGTGGGAAGAGAATTCGTACCGGTCCTGGCTGTGGTAGCCGCAGATGTTACACTCGAAAGGGTCTCTGAAGCCATGGCAGCCCATGTGGATGGTGAACATGACATGGTCCAGAAAGAGGATTCGGCAGTGCTCGCACTTGAAGGCCTTCACGGGCTCACCGCTCTCGCCCACCACCCGGAGCACTTCCTTGGAGGGGCCTGGGGTGCCCCGCAGTAACCCTTCCTGCGGCTTGGGGTCCTCTTTGGCGTAGGCAGGACTGGGCCGGCCCACCACAATGGTGGGAGGTGGCTGGGGTGGGGGACCCTGAGGGAGGGATACCACCCCCCCAACCCGATCTTCATGGTTGCTCTCTGTATCTGTGGAGTCCTGGCAGCCATTGCTGGGGGATGCCCCAGGGTCGGTCAGGGGGCCTCGGGCCCGGTAGAGGAGGGGGCCTCCATCAGCCAGGTCCTCGGGTCCCTCACCTGCTTCTCGGGACCCTGGAAGCTCCAGCCGACCAGGGAGGGGCTGCATCTGGGTGTAGACAGAGCTGATGACGGGTGTGAGTTCCGAGATGCAGTTGGTAGGTGGAAGGCGGAGGGGACGCAGATGCTCTGCCCCCACAAAGGCCAGGGAACCTCCAAAGCCAGGCTCTAGGCCGTGATGTGCCACCAACTCCACATCCTTCTCGTAGCCACCCGAGTTCACATCGTAGGGGATGTCTGAGAGGCTGAAGCGCATCTGCTTTTCACCTGTGGAGGAGAGGATCTCAGCAGAGCTGGGTTTGGAGAATTCCTGAGTTTTCCCAGGATGACTTCTTTGTTTGCTTACCCTGGGGATGGCTGTAACATTATTTACCAGCCCTCATTCACTTCCCTCAAGGTCAGGACCTCTATGGGGCCACTCCCCGACTCCAGCTATAATTGTAGGGAAGGACTCAGTTCCCAGCCCCTGCTGATCTTTAACACTTCCTTCATTGCCCTTTATAAAGCTAGAGATCGAACCTCAAGGCCAGGTGGGTGGACCCCATACTCATACCTCCTCCCTCTGACTCTCAGGGCCCTTGTCTCAGATCCCACAGGCGGAAGTCCTTGCTGTTCTCAAAACCTGGGAGAACCTGAGCTCCCTGACCGCCCTCCTCTTATAATCACAAGAGCCCTCAACACCCTCTCGAGGTACCTTCTTCCTTTTCACGTCCCTTCTGTTCTGGGGATGGATTCTGAGCATCAGAGCCTACCAGACCACTTTTTCCCTTCCATCAAATCTCCAGGCCCAGCTGGTCTGATGGCTACCAGAGCTCAGGTTTAGAGGAACTGTGGTTTAAAGCTGATGTCTCCTCTCCAGCTGGACTCTTACCTACAAACTTCTGGGGGGTGGAGCGCTTGCGTTTGGTGAGGCTGTTGGCCAGCCGATCAATGAAAGTTGGCCGCTCCGAGGATGAGTGCAGCATGGAGTCTGGCACCATCTCCAGGTCACGGATCTCGTCACCTAGAGGGAAGGAGGTGGGGACAAGCAGTAACAGCTGAAGCGGAGCAGCACTGGCTCAGCAGCCTTTGCCTGGAGACAATCAGCCAGTCGGTAGCCAAGGAAGGGCATCCCCGATACCTGGAAAACTGGGTTCCGCTCACCTCCCCTTATCTAGAGGTCATCCTAGCAACGTTTCAGGTAATTGGGAGGACAATTACAGATGCATCTGACCCTTGGTTTTATACTCCCTTGTGTTCTCTCTCTCCCCTTAGACTGAGGACATTGATCAGAACATCCCTGACCCCTGGACCTTCCTCCAGCACCTACCACAGGGCTCTGCACCAACTGGAGTGCTCTGGGACCGAGGAGGGAACCGTCCTTTCTCCCAAGACCTCATCCCTTTGTCAGGGGTGGGCAGGTGGGGGGGTGGGGCTGGAATCATCCTTGCCCTGCATGCCCTCTGGCCCTGCCCTCCACTTATCCCTCCCCTCCCCCCAGGCCTGCTGACAGCCCCACCTGGTTGGCCCACCAGAGCTTGGGCTTCAGTGCTGAGACTCTGTAGGTAGTTGTGGCACCGCTCTTTGTGCTCCTCCAGGGTACTCTGCTGTTTGTAGCTCCGGCCGCAGTAGTTACACTTGTAGGGCTTGCCCACTGTGGGAGAGGAGACTGTGGAGGAGATGGGAGAGACACCACATTGGTCACGCCTCCCGGTGCCCCGGGCTCTACAAGGCCCTCTGGGAACGAATGGACCCCAGCATGAGGAGGAAGGGGTGTGGCTCGAGGGAATTCTGCTAGTCTTTCCTCCCCTACCTTCAGTGGCAAACATGGAAAAGGGGGCCAGTGCACAGCCCTGGGAAGAGAGAGGGGAGCCGAGGCCTAAAGCTTGGGACTGCGGGTGTGTGTGTGGGAGGGTAGGGCTCATGGCGGCCAAACTGCTGCTCACAAGAAGGAGGAGTCAGGGATTTGGTAGGGGATCATCCCTGCCAGACATGCTGGCCCCACCCTAGGGTCTCAGATTCTGGGGCCCAGACTGCGGTTTAACCTTTCCATGTGGCAGGCGGGTGCAAGTGCTGTTTATCAGACAAGGGGATTTTTTGCTTACGACCTATCTGCTTTGGTTTGGGGGAAATTGGTGGGCTGGGGTGACAGAAATGAGAGTCCTTAGATCTGGCAATGTGGGGAGGGGCAGTTTTCACTGACCTTTACTCCACCCCTAGCCTTGTTCTACTGCTTCTTTTTCTTTCTGTCTCTCTACACTGAGCTACCAAGAGAGCCCCAGAAAAACCGTCACTGACAGAGAAATTCTGAGAAGAGAAGAATAAGAGAGAGGGAAATAAAGGAGATGAGTAAACGGAAGAGAATATCAACTTTGAGGGTCTTTTAAATTTTTTTAAAATAAAGAACAAGTTAGGGGCGCCTGGGTGGCTTAGTCGGTTAAGTGCTGCCTTCAGCTTGGGTCATGATCCAGAGGTCCTGGGATCAAGACCCCTGGTAAGCTCCCTGCTGGGCAAGGGGTCTGCTTCTCCCTCTCCCTTTGCCTGCGGCTCTGCCTGCTTATGCTCACACTCTTTCTCTCTCAATCTCTGTCAAATAAATACAATCTTTAGAAAAAAAAGAAAGAACAAGTTATAAAGATTTAGTTTCTGGGGTGCCTGACTGGTTCAGTTGGAAGAGCAAGAGACTTTTTCTTTTTTTAAGATTTTATTTATTTAGGGGCGCCTGGGTGGCATAGTCGGTTAAGCGTCTGCCTTTGGCTCTGGTCATGCATGATATCAGGGTCCTGGGATGAGCCCCACGGCTGGCTCCTTGCTCAGTGGGGAGTCTGGTTCTCCCTCTCCCTCTGTTCCTCCCACAGAGCAGGGAGCCCGATGCAGGGCTCGATCCCAGGACCCTGGGATCATGACCTGAGCCAAACGCAGATGCTTAACCGACTGAGCCACCCAGGCATCCTGAGTATGAGACTCTTGATCTCTCTCGATCTCAGGGTCTCAGAGCTACACGCTGGGTGTAGGGATTACTTAAAAAAGAAAAAAAAATTTTTTTGTTTCTCCCAAAGAAAAGAAGTTGGGAAAACTGAGATGGATATTTCCTTTAAACCCTCCCCCCCCTTTTTTTTTAAAGATTTATTTATTTGAGGGGCACCTGGGTGGCTCAGTGGGTTAAAGCCTCTGCCTTCGGCTCGGGTCATGATCCCAGGATCCTGGGATCGAGCCCCGCATCGGGCTCTCTGCTCCGTGGAGGGCCTGCTTTCTCCTCTCTCTCTGCCTGCCTCTCTGCCTACTTGTGATCTCTGTCTGTCAAATAAATAAATAAAATCTTAAAAAAAAAAAAGATTTATTTATTTGAGAGAGAGTGAGTGCGGGAAAGGAAGAGGGGAAGCAGACTCCTCACTGAACATGAAGCCCAATGTGGGGGTCAGTCTCATCCCCCTGAGATCATGACTTGAGCCAAAATCAAGAGTCAGATGCTCAACCAACTGAGACATGCAGGTGCCCCTAAAGACAACTTTTGAAAGGTAATATTTGTGAGAGGAGAGAGAAAAGAGAGAACAAGGTATTGTGTATCTTGTTTTACATATCTTGGGGTGCCTGGGTGGCTCAGTTGGTTAGGCATCTGCTTTTGGCTCAGGTCATGATCCCAGGGTCCTGGGATTGAGCCCCACATCATGCTCCTTGCTCAGCAGGGAGCATGCTTTTCCCTCCACCTGCTTCTCCCCCTGCTTATGTTCTCTCTTTCTGACAAATAAATTAAAAAATCTTATTTTATGTATATTGCTACTATTGAGCAGGGAGGCAGGAGAAGGTGTCTCCAGGAGGCTGGTAATTACCTCCACCCTATATGTACACACCTAAACCAGGCCTTGATTAAATCTATCCATGCCATTTTGACCTTACTCTGTAAAACCTAGTCTTTGGGGGATGAGGTGAATGCCATGGTCCCTGTCCACCTAAGACTTTTGGGGAAATGGTTTAACATCTGGGAGAGGGACCCTTTTTTTTCTTATAGTGTGGGTTACATAGAAGGCATCTCATAGAGATAGAACCTAGTGGGATACCTGTATCTAATTCTGTTCCTAATAATCTCCTACAGAACAACATCCAAAATCTACCCTGGGGGCCTTGTTTTTGTTTCAGCAATTCTTAGGATCAAGCTATCCTTGTTCCAAACCAGCAGGGGCGGCCACCCTTTTTCTAAGGAAAAGGAGTATGATTCTGTGGCACAGAACCTTAATGGGGGTCCAGGAAGACTGCAGAATAACTCTGTGACTAGCAATATTTTTTTCTTTCTCCCCCAGAGCTTTAGTTTTCTTGTCAGCAAAGTGAGGATAATACCATGTACCTTGGAATTGTTATGAGGATCACACAAGGAGACAAGTGAAAAGCTTTATAGATCAAAAAGCCTGCTCCAAGGTGAGAGAACCTAGAACAAGGTAGGTAGCTGGGGAAAGCCTGCTGAGGTGATTACTCTGTCCCTTGAAATCCTGGCCCAAGAGAGTTTAGGAAAAGAGAAAAATAGCAAGGAAAGTTGCCAAGGACAGATCCTACTAATTTTTTCCCCTCTGCCCTTCCTCCTGCCTTTTCCCAGTCTTTTCCCAATCTTGAGCTCTTCCTTCCCACCAGCTTGACTCCTGGTCTCTTCGCAAGGCCAAGCTTAAAACTTAGTAAGATACTTCAAAAATACTGTCTGCGCAGCTGATTCAGATAGATGTCGACTCCAAGAGTCTTGGCTGGGGCTGTGAAAACTGGATAGTCCAGTCCCCTGGCACGGATCCAAACACTAACCTCTAGACACTCTGGCGACTTGCTCTTGCTTCTGGGAAGGGGACAACCTCTTGGGATGGGGAACAGAGGCTTTTCCTAGGCCTCCTTTCTTTCTCTGGAGTTTGGAGGCCCATGGATATTTTTAGGAACCAGCAGGAAGTAAAGGAAAGACAGACGGTGGTGATCCAAGACTTCTGGTATCATGGAGGGAGGTGATGATGGGTGATGGGCGTGGGACCTCGAGCACATGGAAATGGGAGGAAGGGTTTTTCTGGTGCTCAGAAGTATGGGGGGTGGGGTGGGGTACAGATGGTTCTGGCAGTAGCATGAACTTTAAAAAACAAAGGGCAGGTGACTGTTAAGAGCCTAGAACATCACCCATGCTCCTTTTGCTCCAAGTCACAGAGTGTAGCAGATGTAAAATACCTCATCAAAGAGTCCCCCAAATTCCCCATGGGGCCCAGACGAGGAGTTAGAGAGGCAGGGCCCTATCTGCTCTGTGGGTGCTCTGGCCTCCTCAGTGACAGACACCGTAACTCCCTGAACACAAGAGAAGTCACTGAGCTCTATTTCCCGGGGGTACTGAGGTCCCACTCCTCCTTTCCCACCGAACAGGTCACTGACCCGAGTGTGTACGGAGGTGGCCAGTGAGCGCGTCACGCCGGCGACAAGCATAGTTACAGAAGGGACATTTGAAAGGCTTCTCCCCGGAGTGCAGCTTGATGTGGCGCAGCAGGTTCCCCTTCTGGGTGAAGGAGGCACCACACTGGTTGCAGTGGAACGGCCTTTCACCTGCAAGAGAAGCAACAGATCGCTGAGGACTCGGGGCGAGGAGTTTTGAAGGTTGAACCTCTTCTTGCGCCCTCTGCCCCACCCTCCCTGAGGGCAGGTGCTCAGGAGGATTTCTGAGGGGCAGAGCTGAGGCACGCACACAAGATTCCTGCGTTCTAAAGCTCCCTCAGGAACAGTCTTACCCTGGGAAGGTGTAGAGCAGAGACTAATGGTAGGGCAAAGGGCACCAGGCCTGCAACTCTGGGCCAAAAGCCCATGAACCCAAAACTGAGTCCTCCAAGACCCACTGTGCCCCGGGAGCCTTCAAAGCCTCAGAAAGCTGAGATGAGGCTTTTGTTTTCCTTTTTTTGTTTTTGTTTGTTTGTGTGTTTAAATCTCGAGACCAGAGGGCCCAGATAATACCCTGGAGTCCTGTCCCTGTTGGACTCTAGGACCCTTCTGGAGGCTACGCCATCATCTCCCTCACCTCCTGAGAGAAATATCAGCTTTTCTTTATAACGAACGACAGCTGATGAAAGCGCCAGAGAAGTATGAGTGTTGAGGGAATCCAAATGGCATCGCTCCTTTTTTCCATCAGCTGGAAGGTGTGCTGGGAGAGACCCTTCCCTTTCTGAGGCTGCTCCACTGCAGACATGGTGTCCTACGCCTCTGCCTGTCCAGCCCGCGCGGGAGCTCCTCCAGACCCCCTGGCTTACTCACCTGTGTGGCTGCGCTTATGCACCATGAGCACATTGGGTCCAATACAGACCATGCCGCAGACGTCGCATTTGAGCTTGCCGTTGGGCAGCCGGATGCCCCCGGGGGAGTGAGGCTCTGGCCCACTTCCATCACAGTAGCCCAGGGGCTCTGACAACGAGTCTTCCACGATCACACTGTCATCCTTTTCTAGGAGCCGCTCATCTGGCCCCAGCAGTCTGCTTGACTCCTCATCGCTGTACATCTCCACCTTGATGGAGTTGGCTGGAGGGTGGGATGGTGTTTAGGACAGAAACAGGCAAAGGGGGGAACCTGCCCGCAAACCAGAATGGTCCTCCTGATGTCCAGCAGGCCCTCTCCTAGCCCTGAGACACACAAGCTTTAGAAGAGGCCAACACCTGAAGTCTCCCAGGTAGTGACATGGTGGTCCTGCTGGGACCTGCAATAACCTTTTCCTCCCGTCCCACCGCCCAGGCAAATAGGCTCCAAGAGAAAAAAGTTGGGGTACATGGGACGTCTTTTGTTCCACTGGGGAGAGGAGGAGGCTAAGGGGAGTCTTTTTTTCCATTCTCTTGTCATTAAGAAAGATGTCGGGCTTGGCCCTGGGCAGGAAGCCAGCAAGTAACAGTGGCGGGAAAATGGTCTTAGGAAGACCAAAGAGATGGCAGGCTAAAGAGAGAGCAAAACTGGAAGACAGAGATGGCTCACATCATCTTCCCTCCCCATAAGATGGAACCCCTCCATTAAAATCTGGAGAGGGGGATGAAGGAGGGAGGAGCCACTGAAGAGAAAGCCTTGGCTCTAGCTCTGACCTACATTCCTGGCTATTCCAACCATTCAGAGAATGTCACAGATCTAGGGCCAGCAAGAAGAGGCAGTCGGGACCTATCCAGGCAGGAGAATGAGGCTCAGGAGCAGGAGGGGGTGGGTGATAAGGAGATCCCTCTCATCTCTGTTTCCTATCTGGTTCTACCTTGTGACCATTTCTATGTACTTGCTTCTCCAACTCCAGGATTTCTCTTTGGAGCCTTTGCCTTCATCCCAGCCAGGCATCTTTTAATTCTACCCTAGTGTGGCAGCCACCGTTCACTCTCCTTTCAGAAGTCAGGAAGACCCTAGATGCTGAGGTCCATACTTCTTGTAGATGTGTAGAGGCTTGAAGCAGAAAACCAGAGGGAGGCAGCAATGGGGAAATGGCTGCCCATGGAGGGTGAACTGAGGGCCAAACGCAGACGGGCGGGGTGGGGGGCACCTAGTGCCAGGGCAGGGGCAGGGCAGGAGGTCGCACTTACCACTGAGTGAGCGGCTGGGAGAAGAGTGCTGGCTGTTGGGGGTGCTCACCGAGGGCCCCACTGGGGCCCCGAGGAACTCCTTCTCCAGAGATGAGTCCCCGCTACCTTGGAGGAGAGAACAAGAGGACAGGTGAAGCTGCGGCTGGAACCTTTGACCGTCTGTCGCCTCACCTCTTCAAAATTGTATGATGTTTCACAAACATTGATCTTGTAGCCACGTACAAGTCAGCGTTGTAAGCTCGGCACCATACCTTGTACCCTCGTCAGCCCCGGTGCCCGGTGCAGACTTCTGCGAGCTCAGTGGCTGCGTCTTGCCCACCCTACCTTTATCTAGGCCTGAGGGGAAGAACATCACTGCCTGACGTCCACAGGAAGCAGGGCTGGGGCTGGGCGGGCCAGGGTGGAGAGGAAAATGGGGGCCTCAGGAGAGAGGCGGTTCAGGACAGACGTTCTTCCCTACTGTTCCTTTCCGGAGCCCCCAACACCAGGTTCGGGATCTGCAGGAAGGGCAGCTGGAATGGTCCCTGAATCTAATGATAATAATAGTAATCATAATGATAGCCGCTAACATTTATTGAGTGCCTACTCTGTGCCAGGCATGGTTCTATTCACTTTATACAAATTCTCTCATTTCACCTTCACAACGACCCTATGAAGCAGGTGCCAATACGAACTTAATGTTGCAGATGAGAAAACTGAGGCACCAAGGAGGCTGTGCTACTTGTCTAAGGTCACAGAGCTGGTAGAGGTGGAACCTGGACCGATCAGAAACTGTAAGCACCCATGTCCTGAGCCCCCATCTCCACAGCCAGTGGGGAGTCACTTGTCTTTTAGCAGAGGAGCGTTGGGCCCATTCGACCTTCTGAAATCAGCGTGAATTTGACTACTCTAGAACGCCTCCTATCTGATATGATTCCAGTCACATATTTACGGCTTGCTGTTTCCTTGACAGTAAAACAATGAGTTTATTCTCACTATGTTCATTGTTAACATGTTGACAAACCGCTTTATAAAAATGAGTTTTAAGAGTTTCATCTGTATCTTTAAAAAATTAGTTAACATACGTGGAGATATGAATCATGTCTTTAAAAAAAATCCCTCCTCCCCACAATCTTCTGCACAAATTTATAGGTGAAATAAAACACATATAGGTAAAGACACACATAGACACAGACACATATCACAGATGTAGATACATATAAAGAGAACATACCTACAGGGGCAAACACACCCATAGCCTTCTACATTATCTGCTAACGTGAACATGCATGGATGTGTACACACAGCCTAAATATGGAAGAGAGAAAGAGAGAGAGACACGAGCCCTAAAAGTCATCCCTAAAGTCCACCTATTAGTACTTTTCCCAATTTCCCAGCTACGCACATACTTACTTTCACAAAATAAAGATTCCATTATAAAATGGTTGGAGTCTTGGGCCTGAGGCAAGAAATCCGGAACACACCCTCCTGAGGGATCCCTCTCCAGCTTTGGTCAGTGGGAAGAAAACAACCACTCAGGACTTTGGGACCATTTCCCATTCATATCCTCTTCTAAAAGTCCCACTTCCCCCATTCTTTCCCATCAGAGCCTGAGGAAATTTGTTCACTCGCTATAGAAAATGTCTTATGGCTTGAAACTGAGTTGTCCCAGCTGGGGGCCTATAGATGAGCCATGGTTATCTAGAAAAGTTGCCCCAGTCAGAACCACACACCTATCATGAAGTAAGCATCTCAGAGTTGAGGGTTGAGATGTATAGACTCAGACCTAGTTTTAAAATATGTCCTTCAATTAAGTGGTAGGGTTTTCTGTAGTTAAAGGGGCTAAAAGGGGGTAACTTTTTGTTCCTTTTCAGACGTTAGTGCTGACTTGCCCTAAATCACTTGATGTTAGTAATAGGGGAAGAACTGGGCTCTGGGCCCTGGTGCTGAGTCCCTGCCCCTAAAACAATGAATGAACTTGCTAGAAATCCATCTCTAGTCCCAGCCTACTAGGCTGAGACCGCCTCTTGGAGCCGGAGGCTTGATACATGAGGAAAATATGCTTAAAGGGATATTTAGGAGCATTAAGAGGAAAACATCCTTTGTGCCTTTCGTTATTAAGGCCTGGGAACAGGAGGAAGAGCAGGTGCCTCGAGAGCCACACTAGTAGTTCGAGAGGCTCTTTGATGCCATTGCCCTCCCTAGGGAAAATAGGCTCAAGTCTGCTTTTATGGGGCTAATACATAAAAATGAATCTGTTTCAGGGGCCAGAAAGTCTTTATGGGGACCCAGGGATTTTGAGTTCTAGCCGGAGGGTAAAGGGGCCGAGAGACAGATTTAGGAAGTTCAGCAGTTCCTCTGTCAGTCCCAGAAACCCCAGGGAGGGAACTTCAAATGCCTGGGACTCCCAAGAAATCCCAGACTGTCAAAGCCAAGAATTAAGGCCACTCTCGGGTCTCAGAGAAATTTTCTTGGTCAAAGTCATCATAGATTGGCTGAACCCCCAGAGGGTAAAGCCAAATCATGAGGTTGACATTAGAGGAACAAGGAGGTGGGTCCAGGGCAGAAAAGCATGAGGGAGAGAGAGGAAAACAGGGCAATGTCCCACAAGCTAAATGTGTTTCATATGCTAAAGGAGACTAGCCCTCCACTCCTGCTGCCCTTCCTCAATCCCTTCAAAGAGTGGCTGCCTCCAGGGAACAGCCATGAGGTCCAAGAACCTCCACACTTCTCTGCTCTCATCCTAACTGCTTTCCCTTTCTTGACCATGGGCTCCGGGGTGGCAGGATGCTAACCTGCTAGCAGGGAACAGTGGGTCCAGGAGCGAAGAAAGACGCCCATCCCCAGCTCTATTGTGGGGAAAAGGCTGAGGCCCCTCAGATCTCTCTTCCAGGGTGAGGCGTCCGCTGCCAAGGCTCCTCTTTACCTTGATTTTATTACCCATTCCCACCCAGGCCTGTCTCGGCATTTCACCCCAGGCAGCTCTACATCTGTCCCCAAGGCCTAATCAAGATGTCACCACAAGCTCCCACTGTCCAAGTCGCAGTCTTTGCTTAGCAACACCAAACACCCTTCCCATCCTCCGCAAGTATAGGGAGGAACGCCCCCTCCCCCGCCACACACACACACACACACACACACACACACACACACACACAGAGCCCCCATCCTCTCCCTCTCCTCAGGCTTGGGAGTTGTTACTGAATTGGCTCCCTAGCCCCGGCAACCCCCCCCCTTCCCCCTCCACTAGCCACCTTCTGCCTGAACTTACATTATCCTTCCCTTGCCGGTGAGACCCTGGGGTGCGAACGCGGCCGCCGCCTTGGAAACGGCGAGGGAGTGCGGGTGGTGTGTGCATGTCTGCGTCTCGGTGGCAGGCAGGGGTGAGCCCAGCCACTCACCTTCCAGGAAGCGTGGATTCCTGGAAGTGAGGGGAACCGCCGTCATTTCGCAGGCAGCGGCACGGTGAGCAGGGGCCCACGGCTGCAGCCAGCAAGAAGAGCTCAGCCCAGGGTGTGTGTGTGTGTGCGTGAGAGAGAGAGAGAGAGAGAGAGTGTGTGTGTGTGTGTGTGTATGAGAGAGAGAGGGAGAGAGAGAGAGGGAGAGAGGGAGAGCGCAAGCGAGCGCACGCTTGGATGTATTTGGGGAGGGGGCTGGAGAGAATGTATATGTGTGTCTGGTTGGGGGGGGATGCTAGGCTACAGCATCCCTTTCCCAAGCCAGTAAGGGGTGGGGGTGGGGGGTGTGCACAGGGAGGGGGAGCCAGATGCCGTTGCCCTCGTGCCCAGCAGACAAAGAGGAACTGCACAACAAATGCCTGAGAGAGGCAAGAGTGTGTGTGTGTGTAAGAGAGAGAGAGATGGATGGGCCCTCGAGGTGGGAGGGAGAAAGGGGGGCCCCCAGGGAAGGCCCAATCCTCTGCCAGCTGGGGAAGCCAAGGCCCCAGAGGTCATGGGGCCCAGGACATGGGGCAGCCTCAAGGCTCTCAAATCGGCAGAAAGCCCCTCCCCCACGAAACTCAGGCACTCAGATTCCCTCCTTTCCCTCCTCCTCCAGGAGGGAGGTCGCTCTCCAGATCTGGGGACAGACAGCCCCCTCCTTCCCAGCAGTGAGAAGACCCAGCAGTCTGGTCTCAGGCTAGTGTTGCTCTGTGGCCCCGAGGCTTTTCAGATCCCAGGCAAAATCCTGGTATAGTCTCCCCACCTCCGCCGCTCCCCTCCCTTCCAGTGCCCCTGGGGCCCAGCAGCCAACAGCCCTGGATGAATCCGCCTTCTATCAAGACAAGGCCTCTGCTCCCTTCCCTTCCAGACGAGCTGCTCACTGACGTGCTGACCTACTTTGGAGACTAGATTTTCTGATTCCAAGAATTTGGGGGTGGGAGGGGCCGTGAAACTTTGGGCTGCCTACCCCTGGGTCCCTTTCTAAGGTTCCCTTAAACATTTCAGAGTCCCAGAAAACTTGGGACAAGCACTGCTCAGTCAATTAATTGCATGAGCTGGGTTTGAGCAACTCAGCTTCCCCTGAAAGATAGGGAATGGAGGTGGTAAGTTAATGGACCCTCAAGACCCCAGGAGGGAGGGACCCGCCCCTTTAGAAATAGACAAGGGGAGAGAGGATGGGTTTTCTGGACTGGGTTCTGTGAGGTGGGAAAGTCTCTTTGAAGAACACGAGAGATACCCCCTTCATCGCGTGGCCAGGTGAGGAGACAGAAGAGCTGTGATGATCTTCAAGGGCCGGGGTGTATTTTAGGAGGGGTGCACACAACAGGCTTTCCCACTGCTTGCATACTGGCCCAGGAGAGATGGGTCAGCGCTGGGCTCTCAGACGCCCCTCACGTGGACCGTCTCAGCCATGCCCAGCCCTGCAGTGGCTACTCTTCAAAACTAATGTTAGCCCTCCCTTGGCTTTCCCTTTTCCCATTCTCTAGGGTAGTTGCTGGCATCTAGAATTCTCAAAACACAAGTGAGGGGTTTTTGGCCTCCCCCTTCATTCCAAAAACCATCCTGTGTAGAGGCTTCCCTTACCTCAGAAATGTCAACCTGCTGAAAGCAGGGACAATTTGGTTTCATAGCATGTGAAGCAAACATCCTAAGAGGTTTTCCTCTAATCCACATTCTCCAGAGACAGAGCTCCTTGGGATATTTCCCCAGCCACGTTCTCAGTTTCTCATTTACCTAAGTTAGGACAGGGACTGGTATTCATCCATTTACCTGTTCCCCAGCAATAAAACAAGGTCCGGGGGGTGGCTGTTGCTCAGTAGTGATTTTCTGAGTGGGCTTAACTGAGCGGGACAGCGAAGGACTGGCTGGTTCCTCAGAAGAGCCATCCATGACTTTGGTTCCAATAGATCTTTTTCAGTTACATTAGTCCACTTGATCCCTGTCACTCGGACCAGCATGTGGCCCGTATCAAATGCCTTTACCCATTCCAACTCCTTCCCTCCTTAAATGAGAAAGGGGTCAGAGTCAGTGTCTTACCTTACATTACCCAGGTGTTCCCAATGACTCTGCTATGTGTGTCTGACCCATCTTGCTATCATCCTTTGAACGTGCCCATAATTCCATTGGTCCCACTTCAGGGTAAAAAAAAAAAAATAAGCTATAGGTCATTTCTACAGTGGTGCTTGGATCTCTGACGGGCATCCTCATCATGTCAAAACCCAATTCTGGCTTCCCTTACCTTTTATGATCATTTCTTGCCCTGACGTTCTAATGCTCCAAAAAATGACTCCTTCCGTATTAGAGACAAGCTCTGTTTTCGGCCCTTCTCTGCACTGTCAGAGAGAGAGCCCAATAAAGGTCCTCATTTCTTTTCACCTTGTTAAACTCTGAGAAGACCCCAATTACTTTCCTATCTCTAAAAGCCATTCATACGAGCAGTGATCTCTTCTGCCTCAGTAAGAGTATCTGGCAGGTATGTAAAGCCACAGCATGTTAGGACCATGGGAAAGGACTGGGAGAAATAAGAGCTGGGCTCTATATCTTTCTTTCAAAAGCTCTATGTTGTTGGCCCACTGGCTGAATTCAGCCCACAGACAAGTTTGGCTTGCTCCTTGGAACATTTTTGAAAGTATTGAGTCCTTAGTCTAAAATGGAGACACTTCACATAAAATCTGGATTCCTGACTTCTCTTGAAAAATTGCAAGTTTTGGCCACACTGGATACACATTCTGGCACGACTGTGACTGGTGCACACCGAGGAGCTTTTGCTTCTTGAAGTAGGCTATGTGTTCTCTCTACATGACAGTCCCCCACATTCCCTCTCCCCGTTCGCTCATTTACATACCCACCTGGCCCCTACAGGCCTTGGAGGTTTGAAACCCTGCCCCACTCTCCACCTGGCTGGGACAGAGTATCGTGTTGGGCTGGTGACCTCAGAGTATAGGAGAAGGACCTACATCTTCCTTCTATCTCTTTGCTTTAAATCATTCCTCTCAGACTATGCCTCATAGTCCCCACTTGTATTTCCCTCCTGTTCCATTCCCCTTCCCTTATTCCCCAAGAAGTCTGGGAAGAGAATCTCTATTTAGGGATTATAAAATGACCAAAATAGACTCATGCTACCAAGCACTACCAAGCGTGACTGGCAGCTCTGTGACCGGGGCACCTGAGGTCCTGTGCTAGGCTGGGTTGGACTCCGCTCTGCTCCACAGGCGAGTGGCTGCTCCCAGCCCCTTATAAACACAGTGCACAAGAGGGCATACCAGACATATAGGAGCGGCCATTGCAGTCTTCTATGTCCATCTTAGAGTCTGCTGAAAGAGAAAATAGCTGTGATTAGAAGCCAGATCTGGGAAGGGAGGAGGTTTCTCTCTAACACTCTGGAATTAGCAAGTTTGCTCCAACCCTAGCCTAAAGAACAAAAACCTCCTACTTGGTCCTGATGAGAAAGACAGTGTACGCCGACTTACAAACTCCAACCTACAACTTCTGCAGGCTTCCCCAGCCTCTGGAATGGAAACACTGTCTTACTCCAGAGTGGTCCCAGTTGTGTTGTTTGGAGAGTAGACCCTCCTCCTGTAGGTGGAGCTGACGCTGTGGGAAAGGAGACAGGTTATAGCCCAGCCTTCTGGAGGCAAAGAAACCAGCCCCACAGAAGCTCTATACCTTAAGAATGGGATAGTAACAAGGGGAAGAAGCTGGTTTCTGTCTCAAGGGATTCTTTTTTGGGGTGTGTAGGGGACGGAGGGGGACAGGAAAGTAGAAGATGGAGAGCAGCACACCTCAGGTTCAGCGAGGAGTGCTCCACTGAAGGTCTAATAAACAAATTAAAACTTTAAGTGGCTTTTCCTCACTTTCTTGTCAATTACTTCGCTATGTTTATTTTTTTTTAAAGGGGGAAGACTGAATTTAAAATGCAAGTTAGTCTATTTAAGAGAAGCGAGCAGTGATTGGCAGTAGAGTATTAAACAAATCAAGAACTGAGAACAATTAAAAGTGATAATTTGTTCCAATGAATTATCTCCTTAGGAGCCTGTGGGAGGAGGAGAAAAAAAATCTCTTTGGTGGAAATTTACATACCTCCAAAATTGATTTCACCAGTCATCTAATAAAAAATAAATAGTCCAGGGGCAGATTTGGGGGCATAAGAGTGGGGCAAGAGAACAGCCTGAGCTGCCATCAGGATTCCTGGTCTCTTCGAAGATCTCTCTGAGGCAGATGGATGAAAATCTTTTGCTTGTAATACTATACTGTTAGAGGCAAGGGTGGAGGATTCTGGGGGATGCACAGGGGAAAAGTATCTATTACCCTCTCGCCCCTCTCCTCCAGGTCATTTGGGTGCTGAGAGACATCATACTCTTCTGAAAAGTCTCAAGAGAAAACCCAAAACATGGGGTTTCCTTCGCTTCACAAAGCAGCTGTGTCTTAGATCTTATTAGAGAGTCCCAGTCTCACCCCAGGAAGCCCGGGTGTGGAAGAAAAAATTATCTAAGTTTATTTTCAACTCTTCTTTTCTTCACATCCTCCCTGGGATGGACTGAGCTTTGGGATCAGACTGCTAGAGCAAGCCACAATAATAAGTAGTTCCTTGAAGTTTCCCTTAGGGGTAATGATTAGAAGAGTCCAAGTCCATGGTGGTTAGCAAACCCATACCCTCTGGAACTAGCCATAGAACTTGTGGTGGGCAGAGATACAAAGAATGAGGAAGGGCGGTCTGGTACTCATGGGGCCCCTTTCATTTCCAAATCATTAGCTCCATAATTGCCCTTTGGGATTTTTCGAAACTGTAAAGCTAAGATGCCACATGTGACTTCCCTTCCTTCCTCCCCGGGCTCCATGCAAGAATGAGCGAGATTTCCTCCATTTTCTCCTGGAGAAACTGAGGCTCTGAGAAGTTAAGTGACTTGTCTCTGGGCTCATGGCAAGATTGGAAGAAGAACACAGGTCTCCCACTGCTCTGAGCTGTGCTCTTCCCATTAAACCATCTTGCTTCCTTTCAAAAGTCATGGATCTTCTTGCTTTTCCCTGCTTCTAACATCAATTAAGGCATTTCTTCCTTTGGTGTAAACCTCGTGGGAGTGGGGTCTGTTACTTAAAAAGAAGAACAAGTTGAGCAGGCTCTAAGGGGAGAAATATGCTAATGTAATATAATGTGTGTGATGTGTGTGTGTGTGTGTGTGTGTGTGTGTGTGTGTCAGAGAGACAGAACACAAACGAACCAGGGGCTAGATAAGCACTAGGTAGGCAGAACAGTTGAAGCAGAGCATTCAGCAAGCACTGGCTCAGGAAGTGCATCTCATTCTTGGACACCTGCCCAAATGGTCCCAAAACAATTTCCAGAAGGGTCTGAAGGAGTTGTTTTCTGAGTTGGACTTTGTTCCTAGCAGTAAACTGAGCTCTTCTGCTTCTTAATTGCTCTTAACAGGTGCTCCATGACACATCTTGGGCAAAATCAGTGTTTGGCTGCCTCTAGCAGGTCCTCATGCCAAGTTGGTAACCCTGGAAGTGAGAGCGGACGGAGATTCTGCTGTTCCCAATCCTGGTATTCTGAGAGCCAGGAGCAAATCGGTAGACATACTTCACTGTTTGTTCAAGTCTCCAGGCAGCACGTCCCTCCCAACCTTCCCACTCCCCGCCCCTCGCCCCTCAAAGCACCTCCTCCCCTGCCTGGCCAGGCAGGCAGATCTTAGTGTCTCCTTAGAGGAACTGGGTCAAATTAGGCACTGCCAATTGGAGACATACCGCAGGGGGAGGAGGTATAAAAAGAGAGAAGTTAGTTACACAAGACAGGTTTGGCTCAAAGATCTTGGAAAGAAATTGGCTTTATAGCAACCTAGGCGTCATTCAGTGATGGAGGTAGGCACATATGTACTGTAAACTCAGTTCAGTGAGCTGAATACAAAGCAACTAGAAATAGCTAGTCTCCCAATTCAAAAGGAAGTGTCTCTGTGAGGAGGGAGGAAAGGTTGGTCATTGTAACCTCTGGAGACAAAGATTTTCTTCCCTGTTCTTTTGAATCCACTTGGCACTGTAACAAGAGTCCTCAAAAAAAAAAAAAAAAAAAAAGAGTCCTCTATGGCCCTGACTTTCTCCCATCAGCACAATATTGCGTCTGAACAGGAAAGGGCAGGAATGGACATTCCTTCTAGACAGACGATTTCCCACCACACTTCCTGACAAGCAACATGTCACTGAACAATCCAAGGTCTGACTTCTAAGGGCAGGTCACGCATCGGCTACCCCCGCCCCCAACTTCCTATCTCCACAAAAATATCCCTACCGCTTTCCCTATTAGGTGACAAAAATGTCAGAAAGTCAAGTTCTCTCTATGTAGTGGCTCTGAACGCCTGAAATAAGATGGACATCACAAGTATTTAGGGCTCTTCAAATCCTCTAAAGAATCCTGTTTGATCCAGTGACACTCCACAATTGGAATTTAAAATACACTCCATGTGGTCTAGTGGGTAGAAAGGTAGCGAGGAAGATATTGTTGGGAAAGAGAGTGGAAGTGGAGAGAGCAGCAAGGATCTGTGCCATCCTTTTGGTTATTGTTCCCAAATTACAGCAAGGAGAAGCAGACATCTTTTCTCTAGTCTCCCTTAGGACCTGGGACCTGAAGTGGAGTGCAGTGATTATAAACAAGACAGAACTTTTCCACCTGCCTGGGAGTCAGCAGTTCAGGTACCACAAGTAAGCCAAACCCACAGCATCATCCTCTCTTGTCTCTCTCTACCTTTGTGAACTGAATGAAATCAACATGAAAACGTACTGGAGTCTCTTGGCAGCCAGGGCTGTGTTTCAGAGCTCTGCATAATTGGGGAGGGGAAAGAGGTAAATGATTGAGGGAGGAAGTGGAATGAGGCATTGTCAGCAGCCTGACTGACAACATGCCCCTTTCCAGGAAACAGACCCTGACGTCCAGCAGTCTGCAGCTCTGAAATGATCTTTACCTAGTGCCCTCTGAAGGAAACCCACCAACCTTTTCTCAGCTTATGTGTCTGTCTTTACAGCAGAAAGATCTGAATCATTTTTTCACCAGGCTATAGACGGTGACCTTCTATCTACAATATAATACTGATGAAGACAGCTCGACTTCATTATCCAAGTGCTTGGGGAGCAGGGCTAAGGGGATGAATTCTCAGGTCATCCTAGGAATGGCCAGTCTCTAAAATAAGAAGGGGTAGGAGCTGGAAACACAACACCTGGACAGTGAGAAAATATCACCTCATTGTCTCCTTTTAGATCTCAGATGGATGCATCTTTTCTCTTGTCCTTTGTGCTTCCCTGTCCTCCCCATGTAGACTGTGGAAGAGAGAGAAGGCTAAGGTTTATGGGTGGGAGGAGAAACAATTCTACCCCTCCCATGTCTCATCTTAGGACTTAAGGAACTAAGGAAAGGGCCAAACTAAACAGTTTAAATCACTAGGTATGATGTACATGAGATAATACTCTCTGGGTTTTTCAGATATACCCTTGAGTATTTGAGCTCCGTATTTATAGAAAGGCCCCACAAAGTCACTGCTATTCAGTTGTATGTTTGGGCAGGGGTGAGGGAAGTAGGGCAGCAGAGTTCAATTTGAATTTTATAATAATTAGTTTTGAAGCCAAAGATGCCCCCAAACAAAGTTAGCTCTATCAAGTGAGGTTTGAAATTACATGGAATTCTCAATGAACTATTCTGACTGGGGTAGGGTAGCAAAAAGGTGCAAGAGACAGAAACCATCTCCTTTGGCGGCAGTCCCGACTGGAAGTCTCTAACGCATGCTGTTCGAAAGGGTTCACTGTTGTTTGGGCCAGAAAGATGTTTTTGGGCTCCTCCACTAACAGAGAATCTTGCCATGACAATCCAATTTAGTAAGCCTCTCTTCATGTGGAGGGCCCGGGGCAGGAATGTTGTAGGACCTGGGGAATCTTGGAGCTAGAATGGAGCTGAGAGATGATCTCCAATCTCTTGTTTGTTTGTTTTTTTTAAACGATTTTATTTTTACTTATTTGACACAGAGAGAGAGAGAGATCACAAGTAGGCAGAGAGGCAGGTGGGGAGTGGGGGAAGCAGGCTCCCTGTTGAGCAGAGAGCCCAATGCAGGTGGATCCCAGGACCCGGAGACCATGACCTGAGCCGAAGGCAGAGGCTTAACCTTCTGAGCCACCCAGGCACCCCATCCAATCTCTTGGTTTTTAACAAAAGAAGAAATTAAGCTGAGTCACCCATCTGGTTAATGACAGAATTAAGACAAATAGAACCCAGGTTACCAGGCTGGTAACCAGTCTTTTTCCATTACAGTACAAAGTTAAATCTTGCCACAGTGGGAAGGTTTGGGGTCACCATGCTTACCTTCTTTCTTGGGTGTTGAACAGTTTGGGGGTCTGCATCTTAGTGACTTAAACCCTTGAACTAGAAACACAGGTTTATGGATGGGAAGAGAAATAATCCTCTCCCTCCCATGTCTCTTTTTAGAGAATCTGAGCCTGAGGAAATTGCCAACCTAGATGCTCATTAGGTCTCTTTAAGGTAGAAACAGGACTCCTTGACCCAAGGATTACACCAGCATATGTACTCCAGCAGAATCTGTAAGGTTGATGCTATTCCCATTGGTGGGGTGGGAGGGGACAGGCCATTCATATCAGCACTGTCTTTTCTTAGATGCTTTCGTCAGATAAACCTTGAAACTGTCTCCCTATTCCCAATACAGAATCCACAATTCTTTTGAGAAGAGGAGGCAAATCAAACAGCTTAGAATTCAGTCTTCTTCTGGCAGGGTCAAGAGACCAACAAAAAGAGGGAGTCCCTCTGCTTATAGCATTGTCTATACCCACAGGGCTCCACATTCTTATTTGTTCCACTAAAGTAAAAGGAGCCTAGAAATACTGGCCCAACAGTAACTTATCTTAATTTTTTCCTTTGTTATTTTGTGTGTATGTTGAGGGAAGAAAGATGGCCAGTTTGGGAGAAAATAATTCCTTTGTGGATGTTAGTAGGAGGTAAAAGGTGGGATAATGTTCCTCCCACGCTGGGAAGTACAAGTTGCAGATTTAAACTAAGAGAAAATAAAGAAGGAATGTTCAGTTGCATTTTCACTGGAAAAAAAGTCAGGACTTCTTTCTGAGCCAAGTCCCAAAATGTGCTCTACCCTTAACCTACTAAGAGGAAGGGGATTTCCCAGAAGCTACAATTGAACTAACTAACTGCACTTGGTGGGCAAGGAAGGCATCATTGTACTTGAGACATCAGCATCTGTTGACTAGGGCAAGACATAATTCTCAACCTGCCAAACTGAGGGCAGCTCCCACCACCCTGGGACCCACCCCCAGAAACTCTGGTGAGACCTATCCTGTTTCCGAATGGCAACACTACTTTCTTCTTTCAAGACTTTATTTTTATCTCATGAGCCACTCTTCTGACTATTCTCATGACCCAGGGAGTTGTCCAGATTCTCCGGCTTTAGGTGGTTGTAAGGAAGGCTGAAGTCCCTCAACACGACAAAGCAAGATTCACTGACCTACTGACAGACCCATGAGGAGATGTGGGATTCCCAGTTAGGCATTCTCACATACTCCTACCAAATAAGAAGCTACATTTTCAAAGATTGTTTGATTTGTCCTTGTCCTGATTTTATCCTCAGAATCTGAGTTATCTTAAGTGGAAATATTGTAGGTAGTCAGACACCTGTTTTTTTAATGCTTCCTAAGAATATAAACATGTACCTTCACACAGGTAAAGTGCATAAGTAGCAGTAAGGGAAAAACAATAGGCCTCAACAGTCTTCTGCTTGGCCATGATGATGGAAGGCCTAGAGCTGACATGTGAGCAAGCCAGGAACTTTTGCAGCTCACGATTGACGCTTTGAGGGCTCAGGAGGGGTAGACTAGGACACAGGTGGAGCTATGAAACATGTCTGTGGGGGATCTGTGAGAGCCACAATAGTAGACAGTTTTGCTTATGGGAGGAGGGACTGAAGCGAAAGAAGGTGTGCAAAACTTGACACATTTCAGTTAATAATGCATCAGATCTTCCTGGAAGCAGAGTTAGTAAATTCTTACCTTGGAGAGAGAAATGGGGTACCTTACTTCCTGAACATCTCATATCTAAAGGTCTGTGTTCCATTAAACTCCCAACTGTCTCCAGACAGGACCAATTACAAATTAAAAAAAATATATTTTTTAAAGCATAGACATCAAACAGAAATTTCCAAAGTTGAGAATCTACAACTCTAGCAGACAAGGGTTAAGAAAATAATTGGGGATGGGGCTGTGTGAGGAGGTACACGGAGGCCTCTTTTAGCTTATAACCACTTCCCAAGTCTGTGTCTCCCTAGAGTTGTCAGTCCCAGGGCTTCCTCTGTTACAGTTCTTTCTTAGGACTCATATGCAGTGAATCTCTCCCTTCCCAGGAAGGAACCTGCTTCTCAGGTTCCATAGACTTTTCACCCTACATGGTACCCTCGACAGCACTTTCCACTTGAAGTTTCCTCTCTACCACGTTTCCATTGCCTCCCAGATCTCCTCACCTAGGCCTATGTCCTTCTCTCTAACCTTCTCGACAAAACCCCGAGTCCCTCGCATTTTTGCCCAGGTACCCCTCTGCTTCTCCTTTCTCCACTCTTTCTCTGTTCTACCCCAGCCGTACCCCACCGAGGAGCCTAGCGCACCCAGCTCCTGGCTGTCTTCCGTCCTCTGCTTTGGCCCGTCTCCCGCCTTTTTAGGACCCCTTGACTCTCCAGTTACCTTCCCCTAAACCTTAAGCCTTGCGCCAACCTCCCCCAGCACCCGGGCCAGCTTCCTCCCCTTGAGCCACAGCCCAGGAAGCTATACCCTCTTCTCGCCAGCCCCCCGCCCGGGTCTCCCCTCACTTCACGCCCAAGCCCCTCAGGCCCCGCCCCCGGCGACAGAGACCCCGCCCCCAGCGCTTCGCCCAAGCCCCGCCCCTTACTCACCTGAGGCAGCTCCGCGCGCGCGCAGGCTAGGGGGGTGTGGGAGAGGGGACGGTATTGGGGAAGAGGGGGGCGGGGCCGCAGGGGTCCCCCACTCTGGCCCGGGCGGCCCAGTGCGGGGGGGAGTGGGGTCACTAAGGCGGCGGCAACCGGGCCGGACCCGGGACCCGGGCGCTCAGCGGCGGCGGCGGCTCCATCTCCATCAGCGGCTTCACCTGAGAAGGGACCGGCCCCCCCCATCAACCCCCCCCATCACAGCCGTCCCCCCTCCCCCGAACAACTTCCGGTCCCACTACTAGGCGACAGGCGGCGTGGCCGAACACCGAGCGTCCCTAAGCCGGGGAGACTGCCGGGGAAAAGGGAGAAGAGCTAGGGGAGAGTAGCCGAGCACCGAAAGATTCAAGTCGGAGAGGCGCGGTCATGCCCCTTCATCTGCATCTGATTTGCCAACTGGTCGCACATTGGACACCACCCTCGTGCCCTGGCATATCTGCCCCTAGTGCCAAATTTTGCCCTACCCCTACTACTAAGAGAATACTGTTTTTAACCTCAGCATTCTTTGCCTTTCCTTCCAAGTGTAGGAATGGGGAGGGGCGGGGAGGAGCTTAATAATGTCAATTTTTAAAAACTCTCTTGGAGGTATTCTGAGGTCAGTCACCTAAGCAACGCTACAGATGCCGGCTGACCCGCAGAGAAGGAAGTCCCACTTCTTGACGTCCCTGCACCAGCTTCCCTTCTCTCCTCCCCCACCCCACCTTGTTTTGGATTATCTCACTACACATCCCAGTACCAGCGCACCTCCCTCCTGCAACATGCTGACGCTCCAGCCTCAATAAGTCCCAAGTGATAATCATTTCTTCAGTTGTAGACTTAAAATACTTTATTGATGTATTTAGAAAAGTGGAACTATAAAGGGATAGGATTTCACCAGGATTGCCTCCCTGGCAACCCAGAAAGTGGAAAGTATAAAGTATAAAGTATAAAGTTGCATATACACTTTTCTTACATGTATCCACATTCTCTGACAACTCTCAAGAGCAGGAGTAGAATAAAGTGGTGGTATACATTAGCAATGGAGGTCGGGTAGGAAGAGTGCTTGTTTACAGAATTTCCCCCCTTCTAGCCCCAACAGCTCTCAACAAGGGGCACAATAGGAGTTATGTAACATAGTGTCAAAGGAGAGCTGGTGCCTGCTTGGAAATGTGCAATGCATGTATCTATGTGTGGTTTAGGAAGGCATAGTACAAGGTTGTGATCCAAGAAGTGATGATGAAAGGAAAGGTTTTTCTGTGGTAACGAGGGAAAAGGATGGTTATGGAGGGGGTTGAGAAAATGATTCTGGGAGTAGGTAATTTCATTTCACCTTTTCATGGGGTGACACGAACGTGGACACGGTGCCAGGCATTGCTGAGCACACCTCGCAGGTTCCAGATTGGGGCCACCGTGTCTGGTTGCACATTGTAGCTATCATCTACAGCCTTACAAACAATGTTCAATTCCTTTTTCCCAGCTGGCACAGACGCTTGCAGCTGCCATAACCTCCAGGCCCAGGCCTTCCGGGGACGCTGTTCCTCTCCATCCAGCTCAGCCACTTGCCAGGTTAGGCCCCCATCCAGAGACACATCCACCCTGACTATAGCCCTCCCACCACCACTCCATGCATAGCCCTTGATAGTCACCTCCCCTGATTGTACGGTCTCCCCATCCTTGGGCTCTGTGATGGCTGACTGGACAGGAAGTTCCTGGATAGATGGAGCTGAGTCAAAATCTACTGTGTCCCAGTCCACAGACGGAGAGAAGCCTTTGTAATCCCGCCGCTGCCAGTGACTGTAACTTTCCTCTGGTTCCACGCTCACTTTGCCCAGCCATTTGACATGGCGGGCACCCACCACACCAGGAACCACCACCCGCACAGGGAAGCCATGGTCACGAGGCAGAGGCTGCCCATTCATCTCATATGCCAGCAGGACGTCAGCTTCAGGGTCCATGGCCCGAGCCAGAGGGATGGATGCTCCGTATGCAGTCCCTGTGGGGTCTGAGTCCAGTCCCTCAAAGCAGACGTGGGCCTCAGTTTCACGGAGTTGGTGACCAGCCTTGGCTAACACATCACAGAGGCGTGCCCCAGCCCAGCGTGCAGTGCTAATCGCCCCTGCATTCCACTCCAGACCTTTTACTTCTTTGAACTGAGTCATCTCAGAGCGTCGGTTGCCAGCGCACTGAAGAGTGACCGTGACCTCGTGCTTGGGGAACTGGTACAAGTCATCCAGGGATAGGGACAGCGAATGACACCCAGGTGGCCCTACTACATGCAGGCGATAGGTTTCTGGTTTCAGGTTAGGTACAGGCAGATGGTTCCGGGTGAAGAAGATAGGGTTAGGTGTGATATAGTTTTCTGTCAGCAGTTCAGGGGGGGGCTCTGCATTAAAGGGGCGTTGGCTATTGACCTTCAGGGCTGGGTGACGTACAGGATCATCAGCGTAAGGGTCAGAGGTCTTCAAGGTGGAGGGTGCTTTGTCTTCAGGGCTCAGCTCCCCAACTTTGTACTGAGCCAGTATCTCACGCACGTGGGCCTGGTCATGAACAGCATAGAGGGCCCAGAAAGGCTCTAAAGGACCACCTGCTGCTAGCATCAGCTTTGATGGCCCCCCTGGGTGTAGATCCACAAATTCTGTAACATCAAACACCTCACAGCCCAGAGTTACCCAGATCCTAGTCTCAAGGCTGCTGTGAGATTTCACTTCCTCTCTGGTGTATATGCGTGGTGACTTCTCAGCAGCCTGCAGGCAGGGCAGGGGTAAGGCACAAAGAAACATAAATAGTAAGAAGGAATCACTCTAGCTCACCCTGACCCAACCCATAAAGTCATGGCCACTGTGAAACAGAGGTAGTAGACTCCATCTTTAGTCTTCAGGAAGACAGTATCACCATGGGCTCTGTGTTAATAGACTGGGTTGTCTGGGGAGCTTACTAGGGCCCCTCTGTTTTGACAGTGAAGTCCCTTCCTTCTCCACTTACCCTGCACCGGTGGTCATGATAGGCCAACACTGCACCGAGGCCTAGCAGAGTCCCCATGACTCTCCATCCCCTAGTGCTGGAGTTAGCACCAGAGAAGGCAAGGCTGGGGCACTGGGGCTGAAGCGAATCATTTGTAGAGCAGGCCCGAATGCAGAACCTTGAGGGGACTGATTGGAGCCTGGAAGAGAGAGAGGTCTTCTTAGTAGCACAGTTCGGATCATATGGGAGAGAAAGTGAAAACCTGGGGTTTACCAGGTCGGCCACTGGTTCCTTCAGTTGGGACTATTGTTCGTCTATGGATGGGTGGGGCAAATGCGTGAGTTATGGCTTTCCCTTCCCTCCCTGGTAGTCACCACCTCAACTATCTTATCTGGTAGGTTAAACATCATAAAGATACTGGGAGTGAGAGATAAGGGCCAGGAGACGAGTTCTAGGATCGGTTGGCCTACCTGCTGGCCTGTCGGAGACAAGGGATCACAGCCCTGTGCAGCAGCATTGTGGCAGACCTGTGGGAAAAAGATTCCAGGATCAAGAAGGGGATGATATTAGGGCAACTTGAGGAAATGGGTGGAAGGAAGACACTGGGAAGGTAAGCAAGGAACTCCCTGGGCAAATAAGGATACTTTATCATGGTAATGAGGCCAAAGAATGGAAGTGTGTGTGTGTGTGTGTGTGTGTGTGTGTCCAAATTGGTCCTTAGAGAAAACCTAAAGGACTTCAGAGAGACTGTGGAGACAGGCTAGAAGGGAATGGGGCCAGAGAGAGGGGGGCTGGTCTTCTAGAATCACCTATCTCCCATCCTCCATTCTCTACTTTGTCCACTACAGAGAACAGTGATCTGGACCAAGGGCCTAAAGGACAGAAGCCAAAATATCTACAGTCCAGTTTGCTGGTTTATTATTTCCAAAGTCAGCAGAGGACAACTGAGGGGCAGATTAACTTAGATAGGGACAAAAAGGTGAAAAAGGTAGTGGTAGCCTAATGAGATGAACGAGCTCAGATTCTGGAGTGGAACTGTTTTGGGTTTGTGAAACCAGACCTGCTGTTAACCAGCCCCATTGCCTGGGCAAGATACCAAGCCTCTCAAAACTGTTGTCTTTGTCTATGGAACGAGATGTACCTAGCAGAGTAGCTGTGAGGAGCAAACAGGTAATAACGTTGTCTTTGAAGACCTTTCAGTCCCCTCCTTTCCTCTACCAACCCTAGGGAAAAAGAAGATAGAATCCAGCTGGGAACTGGACCCCAGCCCAGGGTCCCCACCCTTGCCCTGTCTAGGTCATGCCTGTGAACTCAGCAAACTGGGAAGTTAAGGGCCAGGGTGCCAGGGGATGGGCTAGAGAAGTAATTTTTCCACTCTGCCCTGTAGCAGTTCCTTCCTCAGAGCACTGAATAGATCGCAGACTCCAGGAATGCCAAAATAGGGAAGAGTGAGAGAAGTCCCAATTGCTGGTGAAATGCTGAAGAAGGGGGCAGACAGGGAAACTGCAAGGGTGACAGGAGCAAGAACAGAGTCTGCATTTTACCCCTGGGCCATGGGATCCTCCCTTTCCCTCCCACCTGCCCTCGATGCCAGCAGCCCACTTAGAATAATCAGGCTGGAGTGGTCCAAGTAGGGCTGTCTTAGAGGTGAACTCGGTCAGCTCAGTGTCCCAGGTTTGGGAGAAGCAACCTTCTGCTCTAAAACAGATGCCACACCCTTGTCCGGGTGGTGGCCCCTCACTCCCCAGGGGCACTTTAGGTAGGAAGATACTTCCAGCTCCAAAGCACAAGCACCCAGTTCCATGCCACTGCCCAGCTGCTGGCACAAGTGTCTCGTAGCAACAACCGCGCCCTTAGGAGCAGCTGGGCAGCGGGAGCGGAGGCGGTATAGGCAGTTTTTGTTCAAACCCACGGGTCTCGGAGCATTCCCGGGTCCCAGGACCCTGGCCATCGCCCGCGTTACCAGGCCTTCCTCCACCTCCTCCCTGTCCCAGCTCCCAACCACCTTACCGGGTTCGGCGTCGTCTCGGTCCGTTTGGCGGCTTCTTTACCCGCCTGGCTCCAGACGACTGGGGGCAAAGGGGCGGGGCCAGCACCATGACGTTGGCCGGGAGTGAAGGACCACTTTCGCCTCTCAGCTCGTCCCCTAACCATTGGCTGGCCGCAGGCCGCCTCCCAGCTGCTGTGCCCGCCTCCTGGAGGCTGAGGCAGGCGGGGCGCCACGAAGGCTCCCGGCTAAGACTAGCTGTTTTCTGTTTTCCATCCCCGCTAGACACGGAATGGGACCCTCGCTGTTGTCTGGAACCGGACAATGGAAGGTGTCGAGGATTCCAAAGGCTGGGCTGAAGGTGGGAGGTTTTGAGATGCCCCCGCCCTGCCCCTACAGCTGAGACACAAGGTGCGTTTACTTAAGAGGCCTTGAAATCCAGCCGCCTTTCTCCCGGCTGTGAGCTCCGCCTCTACCCTGTTTTTGACAAACCTCTGTGTTGCAACTACAACAGCCTTGTTTATCTTTTAGTGAAAACAAGGTCAAGCAGTCAATTCTCTTATATCCAACAATAAAAGCAGAAATGAAGCCTAAACAGTGGTTCAAAGACTTTGACATCCCTTGGACTTGTTGATTTTCGTCCCCAATTATGGAACCAACAATATAAATAGCCATTTTTTCCTTAGTTAACTCAATTAAAAAATCATTGGTCATAACGAGAGCAATAACATTTTAACACTCCGAAGTAGGAGGATTATAATCGCTCATAATCTCAGAGTAGAGAGCACTAAGAAGACGTTTGCAATTACCCTTTATCGTTTGGTGCAGGACTGAAAATTTATTGTTATTGGCTGGCTGTGAACCTGGGGCAAACGTACCCACACTGCCCCCTAGAGTCCAGAAGGTTGACCTACAACCTTACTTTAAGTGAAGATTTCATCTTTAATTTTGGAAGATCATTTCCTCTCCCTTTCTGCTCTCCTAAAGTGAACTAGAGCTTTTGCCAGGAATCAAGAAACCTTGGAGGGAGTACTAGGAGACAGAGGGAAAGGGGACTCGAGAGAGAAAAGGTGATTTTTGGCCTAGAGGTTTTTGGAAATAGATTTCCAGCGCAGCTGTGTTCAATTAAGTCTTTGGAGAGGTGTGATGCCCAACTTATCCTACCAGCCTTGAAAAATAGGCTCAGCCCAAGGATACAGAGAAATCAGTTAGGGACTGTCTGAAGCCACAGGATAAGACTTCTCCCTAATAACAGTGTCACCTTGTGTGCCCTACACATACTTTAACATAATTGACCTTTAAACCTCAAATTTTTTCATTTTACAGAAGAAGAAACTGAGGCAGAGAGCAGCTAAGAAACTTGATCAAGGCCACAGCTGGTAAGTTGTCAGATGGGACTGCAATGCCAGCTTTGTCTGACACCAGTCCTGTTTCCTGACCTGCAACCATACCCAATCTTTCTCCCCCACTTAGACTGTGATGGACTGAAGGGCTTCAAGTACAGTAGCAAACAAGATCAGATCTAGGAGAAATTTTCCTGTTGGGGTAGAAGCCACATGATCAATCACAAACACAAATTTAATGATTTCTTTAACCTTCTTTAGGTCATGGACCCCTCTGTGATACCAATAAGGCAATGCACCCTTTCCCTGTAGAAAGGCACATAAACTTTTGCTTCTTCAAAGGATTCACAAATATGACCTTTCCCTCCAGTCTCATCAGTTGTCTGCCCAGAGATGTCTCCCTCCCCCACCAATATATATTCCATTAAGAAGCCTACAAAAATAAGCTAGGTCGGATTTGATAAGGTCTCTAGTGACCTGGGAATAGAGTTTCACAGCAATAAAGGGAATATTTTCCAAATTGGGCTATGTCATTATTCAAGAAAAGATTAAAGGGAATAAGGAGATAACCAAGATGTAGGAGAGGGTGTGTTTCTGATTCAATAAAACACTGGATGCCCTTTCTTCCAAATTTCTTGTATCAGACAAATAGAAAAAAAAAAAAAAGAAAAAAGAAAAAGGATAGCAAAGGGAAAAAAAGAGAGAAAGAAAAAAAGAAGCAACACTCCAATACACTTTTCTTTTCTTTTTTTTTTCCTTTTTTACTTACATTAAATACATCGGTAAATCAGCAGTCGCATTCTGTTACCACGATTGTTATGTTGGGAGAGGAAGAAAAGGGGAAAAAGGCAAATGCTTTCTTAGAAGAAAAGAAAAGGATACCCCACCCCCCAAAAAAAATTGATCAGAAGGAAAAAAATGAAGAGCTGGGAAATAAAAACTAAGATCCCCAAGCCCAAGAGAGCTTAAAGGAAAACAGAGGAGCTAGTAGGAAATAGAAGGAAGGCAGCAGATAGGCCCAGAAGCTAAGGCCAATCCTGTTCCATAGGGGGCTGGGGAGGGGAGAAGAAGCCTGGAGAAATGGTTTCCCAGCCCCAAGGCAATGAAACACTTCACTCCTGTTCCATGGGGAAAGATGCAGAGAGAAAACAAAAAACAAAAAAACAAAAAACAACAAAAACCCTTCATTTCTAAGGAATTTAAGAGAGCTATCCTAGTTCTTCCACTTATAAGGATGCACTGGGTGCTTTGGGAGGCTGGTAGGTGCTGGGAAAGGAAAGGGAAAATGTATGTGTGTTTCAGGGCCACGGGAACTAAGGCTGCCCCTGGAAAAGGAAGGGAAATGAGTCCTAAGTGGAAGAACCTAAGCTGGGTCCTTCAGAGTCTCAGCTCCAAGGATTTTTCAGCTGCTCTGGGACAGAAGGCAGTCTGCAAACCAAAGGGTAGAAAGGTTCCAATCCTAGGTCACTGTGACCTTTCCTATCTTACTTCCCCCAATTTTCCCAAAACTCTGGGCTGGAACAAGAAGGAGTTTAGAGTTCTCTCTTGCCTTGATGACTTCCCAAAGACATCCTAAAATACCTGATGAGGGATGTGAGGAGTGGTTAGAGATTTAGAAAGGACCCACGTCCCCTGGTGATATGAGACAGCTGTGATGGACCTTCAGTGCCAGTTGTTCCCTATCCACAGGAACAGGTGTTACAGTATGAGGGGGCCACAAGTAGGCCTCTGTGGTATTAGTCCCTAGTGGTATGTGGATTAAACCACTGGCTGGGGGTGGGTATAAGGATAAGGATGGAGGGACTAAACCAAACATACTAACAAAGGGAAAAAGATATAGGGCCTAATAGGAGGTGGAGGACAGAACAGACTGTACAGTGGGAATAAAGATCATACCTATTTACAGGGAAGTAGAAAAGACATGGTAATGGGTGGATCATTGAACATGAACCTTGGGAAAGGACAGAAAACTCCTCCCTCTTGCCTGACCCCTTTTTACTCCCATACCATGGCCTAGGCTATCCTGAGACCGCTCTCCAGTTGCTCAGTTAATTCCCCAGGAAAGGCAAACCTATACTCGAGAGCTAGGTTGGCAAGAATATAGGTTAAGAATCAGAGTTGGAGGAAGCAAGCAGTGGAGACTGGGCTTGAGTAGCTGCCACTGGTCCTGTTCTCTACAGCCCCTCCCAAAACCTCATATATATACTACCTTGGGTTCCATTTAATTAAAAGGTGAGAGGGCAGGTAAATCAATCAAAACCCCCATAAAACAAGTATCCCAACTGAACTACCACCAATTAAAGTGCAAACTGCAGGGGAATATAGTGGCTGGGGCTGAGGCCATCTAAAGGCCAGAGGGGAGGGAAAATGCATATGTATAAATCAGAGGATGGGTATCAGAAACTGGTCCCTCCTCTAATTAGATCACAGCAGAGCCAAAGATGCAGGCAACCAGTGAAGATTCTTTGGAGGACTCTGGGGTCCAGAGTCTCCCCCACTATGGGGGAGGAGCTACCTAAGAGGCTGGGTGAGGGGGAAGTTAGGCCTTGGAACAGTTCCAGAGCCACAGGTGACACTGCATCTCCACCTCCTCCACCTCTGCCCAGTTAACTAACGCAACTCCTATCCGGTACCCAAGAGCTTGCCTTCCATTTCTCAACTCTACCTAGAAACACCCTCCACAAGGCCAACTCGTGGAGACTGCAGTGTTTTCATATGAGAAATTCCAACCCCCCTCTCCCCAAAAAGGAACTGTTTTCTTACTCCCTCCTGCTCTGAGCCTTATTCTCCCCCCAGGGCCCTTAATGTGACTGAACTGGAAATCTCCTTTCTCAGTTCCTGGGTTCATCACCTTCTCCATCCTGGGGAGAGGAGGAAAAGGGGATCAAGAACAGGGATTGACCAAAAGCAGAAGGGGAAAGGGCAGAAGACAAAAAAATGTTTTCTGAAAAAATGAGGAGGAGGAGGAGGAAAGATAAGTAGGTCACTGTCTTGCACCTATAATACAAAGTGAAGAAAGTTTGTTTTGGAAGGTAAGTCCTGGGGGATCTGACCCCGAAGCCCCAGAGTAGGGGTAGGAGGCCAGTGGCAACAGCTGCCTGGTGTTGGTTGCTGAAGCGTTAAAAAGTGCCATGACGGAGCTGTCAGGAGGCAGCCCTTGGGAGCCAGGGCTCAGTGTGCTGTTACCGTAGGGGCTGTGTGCTGAGGGGTGGGGATGGAGGTTATTTCTTAGCTCTCGTGCTAGCTCCATACTTGTTTGCTGCTAGCCACCCCCTCAGTTGCTACAACACTGGCTCTTGTTCTGCTGAGACTGTTCATGGAGATCCACACCCCGGCTTCGGCCTGCTGCACCTCCCAGATTCTGGGGTTCACTCTTTGGCAACTTCTTAGCTAGAGATAAAAAGAGAAGGAAAAAAGTATGGTAGATTTTAGTCATCCCTCCAAAGGACTATGGGTGGGGGAGAGATGGGGAAGGGGGAAATATGGAAGATTAAAAGAATGTTTTGAAGAGGGTAAGGTTCACTTGTAAACTATGTTGAAGATGGGGGGGGGGGCTAAAGCTGCAGCCAAAGGATTGAGGTCATAATGGAAAGTTAAGATATTTCTATACCTAAAGTTTTCACAAGAGGAGACACTCCCCTCCACCTTTATGACTTGGGTTAGTGATCTTGTCTAGAGGCAAGGGAGAAAGACGAAGACCCCAGGCTGCTCTGACCTTACCTATTGCCAGGAAGAGATCATTCACGTTCATAGCTGTCTTGGCTGAAGTCTCCATAAACAATAAGCTGTTGTCATCTGCATACGCCTGGGCCTCCTGCAAGGGGTGGGTGTACCGGTACTCAGAATGTAGGGTAGGAACAAGTATTGCCTTTCCACTCCCATGTAGCACCAGAGCTAGGCAATATCCTAGGTTCCCTCCCTTTAACTGCCCCTCTGAGCCAGCTGGCCCTGGACCCATATTTTGGTGACAACTCCCTTAAGGATAACTCGTGGTCTAGACAGCTTAATTCAACCAGCAGGTGCCAGGAATCTTTATGACGGAGAATGTAAGTTGGTTGGGGGCTTTTAGGCTGTGACACTTGAATAGTCCCTTTCCTCAAATTCAACTGCTCCCTCTTTCCCGTTTTCACATTGGTATCCCCATACCTGGTACTTCCCTACCCCTCTGCTCTGGAATTTTCTTCTGTCTCCACTAAAATCTCCTGGCTGTCATTAGGGTCACAGTGTTGCTGTATTTAACTTGGTGTGGAACTGGGAAATGAGATGATAAATGTCCTCAGATGAGGTTTTCAGAGAGGGCAGGTTTATGGAAAAAAGGTCCCAAGCACAGAGGGAGCGAGTTACAGAGGGATTCTCCAGGCCATCTTACTTCATACTCCACCATGCGCTTATTGGCCAGGTCAGCTTTGTTCCCCGCCAGGGCAATAACGATGCTAGGACTGGCCTGTCGCTGTAGTTCCTTTACCCATGTCTTTGCTCGAGCGAAGGTTTCCTAGAAAAACATGAGGAAGAGAAGGGTTGGCTGGAAAGACTGCCAATCCAGGCCCATCATCTTCAAAACCCAGTCTCAAAACTCACCTCTCCTAGACAGCCTTCCCTCACTGAAACCACTTGTGTCTGATACTTCATTACCTCAGTCTCACCAGCACTTGGAAGTATAATTTATATTTTTATTTTGCTAAGACCTGGTTTTCTTTTCCCCACCTAATTTAATTCCTATAAATAAAAGCAGGAGAATCTTCTCAGCCCACTTACCTGATTAGTAATGTCATAAACCACAATGGCAGCTTGGGCACCTCTGTAGTACATGGGGGCCAAGCTATGGTATCGTTCCTGCCCAGCTGTGTCCCAGATCTCAAACTTGACTGTTGTGTCATCTAGACAAACAGACTGGGTGAGGAAGGCCGCTACGGATGAGAGAATGGAGGGGAAGAAGTTGTAAGTTGGAGGATCAATGGGAAAATCCCAGCCCCCTTCACAGTATCTCCATTCTCTGTCTAAGACTAGTCACCACCCAGGTCACTGAGCTAAGGAAGAGGTTTTACATATTCCCCTCCTTGTGTACAGGTCCTAGAACCAGGATTAAGACTGCCTTTGGCTAAGACCTTCCTGCCAGAAGTTTCTCTACCTAAGGAATGAGGGCACACAAACTATGAAGATTAGAGAGAAGAACTGACACTTAATACCAGTCATCTCGCTTCTAACCAAAATAGAGGAATAAGAGATGATGACAGAAAATAGGCTTCAGGTAAAGGTCACATCAATAATTAGTTAGAAGACTTTACAGCCTGATGGCAGATCCCATAGTTATCAATATTATTTGGCTGTTACTTTTTAATATAATCTTCTGCTGGTCCAAGAACACCACATTTCCAAGGTGACTAGTAAAAGTGGAGAAGGAGTTAACATGGGAGTTCTCATAAAAGATCTTTTACTGAACTAGGGCCCTATTTTGGGGGTAGCAGAAGGTAGAAGGTAGTAAAGATGGGAAACGCAGATGCCTTTTATCTTTTGTATTTAGTTACAGCCTCTCTTTTACCAGGTATGTATATCAGAATCATCTAAGGAGCTTTTCCCAACACACATGTCTATACCTCCACCAACCTCACTCTATTTCCAATACTAATCAGTAGATCTAGAGTAGGGCCCAAGCATGTCAGGATGAAAATGTTCTCCAAGTGATTCTGATACACATTTTTTATTATGAATCACTGTTCCAAACCAACCCTGCTCAAGGTGATACTCAACTGAACTTCAAATAACTTAAGAAAAAAGTAGGAAGACGACAAACTGAGATTTAAAAAATGAGTGATTTTCTAGGTGTGCAATCAACCTTTCTAATTTTTTTTCTAGGAAGCCAAGGGGCAAACATATACCTTCTTTTTGGCATTATGGCAGTTTTTTTTCCGGTTTTATAAAGGATTTCCATTCCAAGCAGCTAAAAAGGCCAGCTCCATAGTCAGGTCCCTACATCTCCCTTCAACATTGACCCTTTTTTTCCCTGAGGTACTCACCTCCAATGGTGCTCTCTTGGTACTCATGGAACTGCCCTTTGACAAAACGTAATACCAGGCTAGACTTCCCCACTGCAGATTCACCCAGCAGGACCAATTTGAACTGGCATATTTTGCTGGCCTGGGGCTGCCCATTGGGCCTGGCTGTGCTTCTGCTAGTCATGGCTAGATTATGAGAATGGGAAAGGGTGGAGGGAGGGGGATGCCACAAAGCGGCAAAGGGGGGAGGGGGAAAGGGGAGGGGACTTCAGGCTTCAACAGTCCTGCAAGAAAAAAGTGGGTAAAATTAAACACAAGGACATTGCAGCTGCAATCAATTTTAGAAAAAAGATAAATCTCTTCATTTCTTTGCTCTTATGAGGACTTAACAATTAAAATCATCCACCATTAAAAGGTTATCCCACTGAGAAGGTCTCAGGCAGCTGACACTCAGTGGTAATAATGGGGAGCAATAAAATAAGAATTGCACCTAGGGGTGCCTGGGTGTCTCAGTCGGTTAAGCATCTGTCTTCGGCTCAGGTCACAATACCAGGGTGCTGGGATCAGACCCTGGGATCAGACCCTGTGGCAGGCTCCCTGCTCAGATTCTCTCTCTCTCAAATAAATAAATAAAATCTTAAAAAACAAAACAACTGCATCTGAAGTGGAGTTTGCCATATTACATAATTCTCATTTGCCAAGGGAGCTGATATGGAGAAACCGAAAACTGTGTGAAATACGTTTATTTCCCATTAATTCCCCACCAGGTCTTCTTCTTTTTTTTTTTTTTTTAAGATTTATTTATTTGAGAGAGAACGAACACAAGTGGGAGGAGGGGAGTGAACCTGGAGCAGGACACAGGGGTCGATCCCACGACCCATGAGATCATGAACTGAGCCGAAACCAAGAGCCAGATGCTCACCCCAGGTCTTCAAAAGACAGCAAACCGATCAACTTTTGAGACTTCTTGTTTCCTTTTTCAGGGGGGAGAGGGGCAGCGGAGGAAGGAGAGAGAATCTTAAGCAGGCTCCAAGCCCAGCATGGAGCCTGAGGAGGGCTCCATCTCCCAACCCTGAGGTCATGACCTGAGCTGAAATCAAGAGTGAGATGCTTAACTGACTGAGCCACCCAGGCACCCCCCAAATGCACCGTGTGCCCTAGATCCCCAGTATCCTGGTATTGGCCTTCCCCCCAGCTCCCATCTTTTTTCTAGCTTTCAAAATAAAAGATTTACTCTAGGGGTGTGGGATGAGTCACCCTCCCTAAGAGCAGAGGGGTTCCTTCTGGTTCCATATCCTTCATACAAACCAGTAATCCTCTTGACATTTCTGAAACTCTAACCAGGGTCCATTTGGCAGAAGATAGACATCCAACAGACCAAATTCAGCATCAACTCTTTCACTTTGCTCCTGCCACCTCTCCAAGTCTGAGAATGTATCAAAGTGAAAAATCTGTAGGCCTCACCTACTCTCAACTTGCAGCTGTCTTCCTGGTGCCTAGGGATTAGATAACCCTCCACATTAAATGGGCCTAACAGCTGCAGCCCTCCATATTATAGGCAAAGAAAGAGGGTGTACCTTCTAAACACACACAGGAGTCTCCAGAGGATGATATAGGGATAAGTTTTTTCTTTCTTTTTTTAAAAAATATTTTATTTATTTATTTTGCAGGGGGCATGGTTTGGATGGGAAGAGGGAAAGGGAGAGAGAATCCTAAGCAGACTCTGTGCTGAGTGCAGAGGTGGACATGGGGCTTGATCCCCGGACCCTGAAATCACAACCGGAGCCAAAATCAAGACTCAGATGCCTAACCAACTGAGCCACCCAGATGCCCCATAAGGGTAAATTTTCAAGCAATAAACATTTGATGAAAATAAACTGAACTTCTTTACCTTTACCTTTCAAGAGGTGGTGGAGGAAGAGAGACAGAGAGAGGTTGAGACTTTGAGAGTCTAATCATCCGAACCTGAATATATTTCATCATTCTGACTCTGAGGGGAAGGGAACTATGAGATTCAAAGGAGTGAGCATGATCAGCGCATACAAAATCTCTGTCTAAAACCTAAGCTTTGCTTGGGATATACTTTGTTCAAATTAATCTTTTCTTTCTCCAAGGTTGATTCTAGTAACAATCTGCAATTCTAGTAAAGCTAGGAAAGATAGTAAAGACAGAAAAACAGAAAAATCATACAGGAGCCAGTGCAGAGGAACAAAGACTGTGAAGTCCAATTCCCTGGGTTTATTTTACAGTTCTGCTTACTAGCTGTGAAGCTTTGGGCAAGTTACTAAATCTATTTGCGCATTCATTGCATCTGTAAAATGGGATAATAGCCTTATGAGCACTTACTTCAGAAGGCTGTTGTGAGAATTAAACAATAGAAATAACTTAAATATAAGTATTTGGCAAGAGTTCAATGAATATTAAGCTACTAATCATTATTAATGACATCAAGAAATTTCAGAGCCTTGCCTTCCACCTTTATAAAACGGAAGAAATACCTACCTCATAGAGAAGCAGTGAAGATTAAGGAAAAGATGTGTTTAGCATAGTGTTAAAAACATAAGTATTGTTCGTTAGTGGCCCTGATTCACAGAAAAGATCAACTTAATATACTAAAATATATCTCAATATTAATTTTAACTAATATGTTCCTAAAAAGCAGGCTTGATAAGAAGTAGAGAAAAAACACAGAAAAAACAAGTGTAAAGAGGAAGTACACAGGGGAATGAGAGAGAAGCAAGACCTCAGAAAAGTCCCAAAGTAAACTTGATTAAGACAGAGGAATGTAAGAAATTACTCTGATTCTACTAGGTATTTTATATTCCTCAGGCCAGTAAGTCCTAAGAATTCAGAAATACACAGGCTATTTTCTGAAGTTTTCAGTGATTTCTGATGAAATGATAAAAAATAGAGACGATATAGCAAATTTTCATATTTTCATAAAGCTAAATTTATTCAAGAAAAAAAAAATTTAAGTAGGCTCCACATCCAGTGTGGAGCCAACACAGGGCTTTGAACCCAGGACACTGAGATCAACACCTAAGTTGAGATCAAGAGATGGACACCCAGATGCCCCTAAATTTATCTAAAAGAATATTCTTGGGGCGCCTGGGTGGCTCAGTGGGTTAAGCCTCTGCCTTCGGCTCAGGTCATGATCTCAGGGTCCTGGGATCGAGCCCCGCATCGGACTCTCTGCTCAGCAGGGAGCCTGCTTCCCCCTCTCTCTCTGCCTGCCTCTCTGCCTACTTGTGATCTCTCTCTCTCTCTGTCAAATAAATAAATAAAATAAAAGAATATTCTTTATAGTAAGATTTCTAACTTCTTACTTTTTTTTTTTTTTAAGATTTCATTTATTTGTCAGAGAGACAGGGGAGCAGCAGGTAGAGAGAGAAGCAGGCTCCCTGCTGAGCAAGGAACCTGATGTGTGACTCCATCCCAGGACCCTGGGATCATGACCTGAGCTGAAGACCGATGCTTAACAGACTGAGCCACCCAGGCGTCCCTAACTTCTTACTTACTTTAGTATTAATTCTCAAAGGGAAATATATATATTATATGGAAAAATCTCTGAGACCTATTTTTAAAAAGATGTAGAGGGGCCAGCACCTGGATGGCTCAGTTGGTTAAGTGCCTGACTCTTGATTTTGGCTGGGTTGGTGATCTTGGGGTGGTGGGATCAAGCCCTGTGTTGGGCTACCAACTCAGTGTGGAGCCTGCTTGAGATTCTCTCCCTCTCAAATAAATAAATCTTAAAAAAAAAAAAAAAAGATTGTAGAACAAAACATATGGTTAGCTCCTATTTCTGTAAAACAAAATTCTGCATAGAAAACAGTATGGAAGGATCCATACTCATCTGTTAACAGTGGTTACCTCTGAGAAGAGTGGGATTGAGAAGGGTAGTAAGTGAAGGACTCAGTTTTTTTCGTTCTACACAATTTTTATTTATTTAAGAGAGGGAGAGAGAGAATGAGAGAGAGAGAGCATGGGTTGGCAGTTGGGGGCAGGGGGGTGGAGGTGGTCAGAGGGAGAAGCAGATTCCCAGCTGAGCAGGGAACCCAATGTGGGACTTGATTCTGGGACTCCAGGATCATGACCTGAGCCGAAGGCAGTCCCTTAACCGAGCCACCTAAGGTGCCCCTACACAATTTTTTAAAAAAACAGTAAATACGCATTTTTAATTTTTTTAGGAAATGTATTTAAAAGCTTTCTAAATAATTTTTAATGCTTCAAAAAATAATGGTGTTGATAGGCAGTAGTAAGCTTTCTAAATACCCCTATATTATGGGAAAGCAAAAACTCTCATTTAAATTAGCTGGTCCATGGGCACCTAGGTAGGTCATTTGGTTAAACCTCCGCCTTTGGCTCAGGTTGTGGTCCCAAGGTTTTGGTTCTGAGCCTGTGTCTGGCTCCCTGCTCAGCAGGGAGTCTGCTTCTCCCTCTGCCCCTCCCCCACTCATGTTTTTTCTCTCTCTCTCTCTTCCCCTCTCTCAAATAAATAAATAAAAAATCTTAAAAAAAAGATGAGGGCACTTGGGTGGCTCAGTCAGTTAAGTGTCTGCCTTTAGCTCAAGTCATGATACTGCGGTTCTGGGATTGAGCAGGAAGCCTGCTTCTCCCTCTCCCCACCGCTCCTGCTCTCTCTCGCTATCTCTCAAATAAATGAATAAAATCTTTACTTTTTAAAAGATTTCATTTATTTAAATTTGTGAGAGAGAGGTAGCATGAGCAAGAGTGGGTAGGGGCAGAGGAAGAAGCAGACTCCCCACTGAGTGGGGAGCCCAACACAGGCTGGATCCTACAAAGCCGAGATCATAGCCTGAGCTGAAATCAAGAGTGGGAAGCTTAACCAACTGAGCCACCAAGGTGCCCCCCCCCCACTTAATTAGGTTCCTAACCACTAGTTAAAGTTCTTTAGCTTTCATTCTCAAACTGTGGGACCAGATCCCTGGACCCTGAGATCACAACCTGAACTAAAGGCAGACACTCAAGGGACTGAGCCACCCAGGTGCCCTAAATAAAACCTTTAACAAGAAAATAAATTAGTTGGCCCACAAAATCCTACATTCTGGGAATCAGTACTGCAAGAATCAGTTAAATAGGTTATTTTATTTATTTATTCCTTTAGATTTATTGATTTGAGAGAGAGAGAGCATGTGGGTGCACACATGGGAGCAGGGGAGGGGCAGGGAGAGAGAGAATCTCAAGCAGACTCCCAACACAGGCCTGATCCTACAAAGCCGAGATCACAACCTGAGCTGAAATCAAGAGTGGGAAGCTTAACTGAGCCACTCAGGCACCCCTTAATTAGGTTCTTAACCACTAGTCACACAGTTCTTTAGCTCTTTTCATTCTCAAACTGTGAACTGTAAACCAACAGTGACCTTGAAATCACTTGGTGGATCATATTTGGGGGGAAAAAAAAGAAGAAACAGAATAAAAAATAACAAGTCTACTGCAAATAATAAGAATCACTTTCTGAAAATGTTTCACTTTATGTACAGACTGAATTATGATACGGAATGTTTTATTATGAGTCATGATTTAAAAAAAAAAGTTTAAAAAACACTGCTTTGGAGAGGCCTGACAATGAAAGATGGGTTAATAAGGATGGGAAAAAGTCTAGTTTTTGGGTAGTGTATAGCCTATGGTTACTATTACAGCATTTCTAGATGAAATTAAGCTGAGGGCTGAATATAGCTCTCCAGGGGTCAGAGGATTCTCCAACCCTGCTACTAAAGTTATGATGCAATTATGAAAATGGGAAGCCAAACTAGACAGGGGCAGTCCTGTGTGGTGTTGGGAAGGGCTTTGGAATCAAGCAAGGTTGAGTTTTATTCTCTGCTTTGCCGGTTATAAGCCACTGTGATCTTAGGCTCCTTACTCCCTTTGCCTTTCTGCTTCCTTATCTGTAAGGATCTTTGTGGAGGGAGGGGAGTAAGAAAAAGTAGCAAAGAACAGAACTGAATTAAATTCCAAAGTTCTGAGTACCTTTAGGAAATTTTTTTCTCGTATAGTGTCTCAGAATCTGTGAGGAATTATTATTATTATTTTTAAAGATTTTATTTATTTATTTGACAGAGAGATCACAAGTAGGCAGAGAGGCAGGCAGAGAGAGAGAGAGAGAGAGAGAGAGAAGCAGGGTCTCTGCTCAGCAGGGGGCTTGATCCCAAGACCCTGAGATCATGACCTAGGCCAAAGGCAGAGGCTTAACCCACTGAGCCACCCAGGGGCCCCGAGGAATTATTTTTTAAAACATATTTATGTGGCACTTCCTATACACTGTTTCATAACAAAAGACAGGCCATCACAATGCTACACTTTAGAAAACAGATGACCCCAGAGAGGGGAAGAAAACTACAGATGATAAACTGATCAAGTTTCCTTTGGGTGACATATATATGCTATACTCTAAGACACAACAGGAAAAGTTAACTAGATTCTTTGACTTAATCGCTCACATTTTATTTTTCCTTTTTTAAAAAAAGTAAGCTCTATATCCAAGGTGGGCCTTTGAGCTCACAACCCCAGAGATGGAGACTCATATGCTCTACCCACTGAACCAGCCAGGCATCACAATTATTTGCTCATATTTTCACCCATTTCAAAGCATGTGATCCAAGGGGCAGAACACTAAGACTCAATGTTACTACTTTACAATAAGAAAACATGGGAGTTAGCATGGACTGAATTCTTATAGGCAGACACATGGCTCTAGGCCTGGGAAAACAGGAGGGAGTACAGGAAATGTGGAGATTGGAAATAATCACAGACGCATTCACGTTGCAAAATCCGTCACCCCCTCCAGACGGTAAATTAAGCCAGAGCCCAGACACAATCAGCAAACTTTCTTGCTACCAAGCAAACTTGGGTTGTCACAGATTAGGAATTACTTCCTACCCCAATGTGTCACCTCAATAATGTCTTACCTTCCCTGTTCACAGTAATTGATAGGCTGCCCATCACTGTGCCTTGATCTTTAATCCCAACGTGTATATAGGGTATCATGTTTTTTATGCAATAGCCAGGCTCTCAAAAGATCAGGGGTACAGAAGTGAAATATACATAAGATTCAATTGATTTGGGGCACCTGGGTGGCTCAGCTGTTAAGTGTCTGACTTGGCTCAGTTCATGATTCCAGGGTCCTGGGATCCAGCCCCGCATCGAGCTCCCTGCCTGCTTCTCCCTCTCCTTCTGCCTGCTGTTCCCCCTACTTGTTCTCACTTTCTCTCTGTCAAATAAATAAATAAAATTAAAAAAAAAAAAATCCAAATGATTTCTAGTGATATATTTTTTTTTTTTTTGCTAAGAGTTGACAATAGGCATCCATTCAAAGACAAAAAATAAACCACAGCCACCTGGCCAAGTGGTGTGATGATTACCTTCAAACCTGAGGCAAAAAAAAAGGGAGGACAAGGAAGTTATTCTTCCCTTCAATGCTTTCAGTTTGTAAGAGAAAAAAAAATCAGATTTAACTTCCCTCAGAAGTGTAGCTCCACAAAAATGCTTTATCCAATGACCATTAACAAGGGAGAATCCTCCCGATTGAGGGCTGACAATGGCATCAGCCCACCAAGGAGGGGCAAGGCGGAGGACGAAGGGGCAAGTTCTTTATCATGGGCAGCACCTCTAGCAGCTCAGGAAAGTATGAAGAGGAAAGGTTTCTTAGCTTGCGGGTCCCAGCTGGAGCAAAACTATTTTTCAGGCCCCCTTCCACTTGGCATCTTTGAGTCTCTATGCCAACCACATTATGAAGACTTTAGAAGTCTATGACCTACTAACAGAGACTAACTTCCAGATATAATAGGCACTGGAGTCTAGCCCACACCCAAATGTCAGCCCCATAAGGTCAGTTTCCCAGATAAGAGGCAGTCTAGAGATCTAGTCCAGTCTCTGTATTTTACAGGTAAGGAAACTGAGGCACATAATATTAATCAACTTGCCAAGTATTACCACATAGACAGCTATTACAAATAATATTAATCAACTTGGGGCACATGGGTGGCTCAGTCGGTTAAACACCTGCCTTTGGCTCAGGTCATGAGTTCCGCATTGGACTCCCAGCTCCTCTGGGAGCCTGCTTCTCCCTCTCCCTCTGTCTGTCTCTCATGAATAAATAAATAAAACCTTTTAAAAAACATTAATCAACTTGCCAGGTGTTATCATACAGACAGCTAAATCTTTTAGCAAGTACTCCTAGGCATGTACTCTTGCTAGTAATAATATATCACTATACCTTTTAAGGAAGCAGGAGATGCTAACTCTGAACTGAGCTCTGGAGAGGATGCCAGGACAGGAACAAGAGTTTAGACTGGTTAGTTTCTGCCTCTATTCAGTTTAGGTAAGTACTTCCTTTGGGATTAAAAACAAGGCAGGCCTTCCCTGAGAACCAGAATCCAGTTCCATGTTCTTCTAACAGAAGAACTCACACTATGCCTCTCTAGAAGGTCTTGACCAACCCTGCCAGGATAGTTGAAATGGAAATAATTTAATGGAAGATGATAGGGAAAGAGTGGTAATTTTTACAGGAGTCTGTGGACCTTGGGACTAATCTAAAAGCTTTACCGATTAGGAAAGACAGGACAAAAGCCAGTAAATACCTTCAACTCTCAACTTTGTTTAGACCCCAAAACACTAAAATCTTGAACTGAGAGTTCTACTACTTGGCTCAGCTCTTTTATTGTGTTGATTCAAGATTAACTAATGAGTTAACTAATGAGTCTTAAATGAGATAGTCCTTCCACTTCTCCCCACTCTCTCCCTTATATTTCCCCAAGAGGTAAAATGCACGCTTATCTCTTATCAGCATGGTAGTACAAGCTCTTTATTATTGACCTAGAAAAGATAGGAATGCCCTTCCTTACTTTGTCTGCCTAGTAAACTCCTAATTTATCTTTTAAGGCCAAGCTCAAATGTCACCTTCTCTGTAAAATTGCATAATTACCCTATCACCCCAGCAGAATTCATCACTGCTTCCTCTAGGGTCCTACAGTATTAAGATGATACTTCTATCACAGCCCTTATATTACATGAGTTAATTGTGTGTGTCTGTTCTGCTGAACTATGAACTTCTCAAGAAGTGTAACTAATTTTTCTATGTCATTTTGACTCTCTAGAGCACAGCACAATGTCTGGTCCCTAGTAGGTGTTCATTAAATGTTCCCTAAATTAATTAAGGCTAAAGCAGTCCTACTTCCCTCCTTCATCTATTCCTCCCCTGTGTCATCTGGATAGTATCTTACTCAGTTCCATTTGGGAATGTTTTTAATAGTCCTCAGAAAACCAATTCTTTCCCTGGCCTCTTTGTGATCTCCCATGGATGCAGGGCCCTCTTGGTACCCAGCCCACAAAGTACTGTTGCAACTCACATGGGCTAACTGCTTTTCCTGTCACCCGTTACTATGCTCAGATGGCCTAATCACACCCAATATGCAGCCCTCCCACCCTAAGACTGAAGCAACTGTGGCTTAAAACAAAGTTCCCTGAGTTTTCAGCCAATGTTAATTGTTGAAAAACTTTGGGTCATTATCTCTATTAATTCCTGAGCTTGAGAAACACAAGTTAAAAAAACCCAAAACCATGAGAGCTAGAGGACATTCTGAAAAGGTACCCACTGCCCCTAAACCACAGCCACAATCTGGCCCAGAAATCTGCAAACACTTTGTTCACTTGGTTGGCTCCTTACTTAGCTCAGTTACTATTCAATGACTAAATCTTTCCTACAACACTCTTGGGAAGTGGGAGCGTATTGTGTAGGGTTTTAAGTTATTCTTCCTCCTAGAGGGCTGTTGCATTTCCTTATTTTAAGTTCATTCTTCTAACACTTTGGTTTCCAACCTGAAATGCTTTAAGATTAGGGAGCAGCCTATACCCTTGCTTCTCCTACCCTATGTCTCCTCAGAAGTCAAATTTGTATCAATGCATACAAACAAGAAACTACAGAAAAGCAATCCTTACTCCTGGGCAAACTAAGAGTTACAAGGTATGACTTGTAGACAAGTATGACTTGAAGAATAATGAGAAAGCCCTCTTCTCCAAATACAGTTTTTAACTCTAGATCGGCATAAGAAGTCAGGATTTGATTAAGAGAAACTTGAGAGTTTTCTCACATCACTACAGGAAGACAGATCCAGAGGCCCTTCCTTTAGGAGAACCATCATCATCTTTTAGGTTAATGAAAGGTCAGTGATATAATCTGAACATGCAGAGACCATGAACCAGAAGATAGAAGTCTCAAATTCCTCACTTTAGCAGAGATCCAATAATTCTCCCAAACAAATGATTCACCTAATCTTCCTTTCCTGCCCACAAAAGAGAAAAAAGTATTGGCCATCTATTTGGGCATTTCCTAGGATGTCCAGTGCACAGGTCGGGGCAGAAGGTACTCCATGTTAAGTTTTAAGAAGGTGAGGGATAACCTAGAGTATACCTCTCTGCTTGTTGATTTTGATAGAAAGAAGACAAAATGAGCAGTGAAAAGAGCACAATAAATAATAGAGCATCATTCCAGAAGGGAAAATTGGAAAGAATGAGAGACCAGAGTTTGGTGAGAACATGAAAACAGAATTGCCTTTGGCGGCACATCCCCTAAAGCAAAGTGAGATTAGTCTGATCTGTCTCTAGTCTCTGACCTTTCTGGATGAAATGAGGGAGGTTTACACTTTTTACACTTCTGTACAGCCTGAATATTTAAAAATATGTACATATTACCTTTGTAATTAAGAAGAAATGTAGTTATAAAACATGTTTGTATAAAAAGGTAAAAGGAGGAACTATAATAAGGGAAAATCCAATAAGCTTCAATCTATGGGGGACTAAAGAGGTGAGCAGACCATTAAAAATATGAGGGAGGGGGGACTCCTGTGCCTTAGTCATCCATCTTCATTTTCTCTACTCACCCCCTTCCTCAAATGCCTTACTGTTGAGGCATTTGATTCAACTTCCTAACAGCACAGAAACCTGGGCTCCTGAAGAAGTACACAAAGAACAGGGGGTGATGCCAACCTTCTAGAATGGAATTTCTCACTCTTCCTCAAATCCTTTCCTCAGTGATATCACCTCTCATTTCCAGGCTTGGTTCCGCCTAACCATTACCTGCCTGGGAAATACCCAAGTCTAAGTTCCACAAAAGTTTCACCAACTGTGGTCAGAAGATCTCATCGTGGCTGGGGATCTCTAATCCCCTTTCAAGTGTGGATATAAAATCACTGATCCCCTGCTTCTAGGTCAGAGATACAGTATCCACCATAGACCAGATTATTAAGTGAGAAAGAAACAAACACCCCCCAAATCCAACTTCTTAGCTCTTTCACAGGACTGCACCCAAACCCAGCTGAGGCTGATAACAAGAAACAGAGAGACTGCACCATAAACCATTTCACGCCAAGGGAAAGTGCAGGGGCTGAGTTTGGAACATTCAACAGCCACAGGGGGAAAAAAATTAACTTTTGTCTTCATTAGCTACCCCGGGAGTACCCCAAACTTCAGATTACCACATCTCAATACTAGAAGAACAAAAGAGTGGGTCCTCCAAGACCCAGATCCTCTGGCCCACCCTTGAGCATTCCCAGAAGCTCCCGTAACTGATATCAGGCCCTGCTGCCACTTCTCCAACTAACTAGTCTATAGATTAGTAAAGCTTTCCTCTTTTGCCTCCGTTCTCACTCAATGGACCCAAATCCCTCTCAGCTCAACTCAGGGCACCCTAGTTATTTTTATAATTGTCACTTTCCCTGAAGAGAATGCCCCTTACCCAACTAGGAAGCCTTCCCAGGCCCTTCCAATTAGACATTTCGAGAGCCCCAGCCCCGGCTACCCTCGCAGTCCGGGCGTCAGGTTTGACCCCTCCTCACCTCCTGGCAAATGGCCTTACCTCACTTGTGGCCCCGTCCCTTTCCCCCAGCTCCTCCCTCTTCAGCGCTGCTCAATGAGGCCTGCCCCTGCCCTCACACAGCCCGGGGCCTCCCGCGCCAGCCCCTGGCCCGCCAACACAACCCGGCCGCCTCCTGGGCCTCACCAACTTTGGGTTCCCAGCCCACCCGACCCCCTCCTCAGCGTCCCTATTGGGCCTGCCGGGGCCCGGCCCCCTGCTGCCCTCTCCAGTGGGCTACTCTGACCCCTTGCTGAGGCCTAGATCCGCCTCTGCTCTCAGGCCAGGCTGCTCTCCTCTCCCGGGCTCCTCCGCCCCTGCCCTTGTGGGCTCCATCAGCCCGGTACCTGGGGCTCCGTCTCCCCCGTCGGGCCGAAGCCTGTGTCGAACAGACAAACAGCTGCAGCTCAACCAAACCCTCCTGCCCCTCCTCCTCCTCCTCGTCCTGGGGCGGGGGCCCCAGCCAATAGCACGATTACCCGCCTACCATCAAGGGTGGGCGATGTGTGCACTAATCCGCCAATCCTCTGGAGAAAGGCGGGCCTCTTCCGGCGCGGTCACCAACGAGTAAGAGCGAGGGACTGGATAGGCGAGGCCCCAGACCAATATAGAGAGGGAAACTCTGAAGATGGACGAGGTGAGGAGCCATTAAAGAGGGAGCTTTCTGAGACAGGGGGCGGTGCACTGGTGACAGGCGTACATGTCAACCAATAATATCTCGACAACCTCATGACCCCGCCTTTTGACTCATAAACATCTAATCAGGTGAGTGATGGAGGCGGGTCCAAGTGAAGCTTTAACCAGTACTGGGAAGACTCGGAACTTGAATGGCAGGCAAGGCGGGGTTGAAAGAAGCCTTAGGAAGGCCGCTGCTGACCTTCGCCCCTCCCCCCGGATTTGGCGGGGGCTGACCCTGGCGCCCCGCCCTCTATGACAAACTGGCGGCGTAAAAAGAAACATCTCACCTAAGGACCCAGAGCCTGGGAGTTTAAGTGGCACTCTCGTCGATGCGGCCTCCTTTTTGTGGGGCCTCAGAGAACAGGAGTTTTTGGGGTGGCCGGTGCCGGCGGTCTGAGATATTTTTCGGTGGGGTTGAGACGGAGGCAACTCCAGTAAGTGGTAGCTCGGGGAGACTTTAGCACCCTCCATAATAATTTTTCATACAGACAATTGATATATTCTGAGTCGTATGTAAATGTGATTAAAGTATCTTTAGAAAACTGTGATGTACAACAAAGAAAAACGACGAGCTTACCGGGAAGTTCAGTGTTCAGGCGAATTCCCATGGAGCCCACTACCAACCGCGTTGCTGCTCCTAAAGCCTTCTTAAGTCTCTGAAATTCTGGAATTGCCACCTTGTATGTATATGTATGTAGTGTGTGTGTGTGTGTGTGTGTGTGTGTGTGTGTGTGTGTGTGTTTTCAGGGGATGATTCAGGTTTGTGGGGAAAGTGAAGTAGGTTTCTGTTTCCCCAGCAATAAAATGGGAGCAACAATTCCCATTTTGCCCACTTTCAGCACTATCCCAATTGCATAAAAGAGGCCAAACTGGGGTGAGGTGGGTAGCCCTGCACAGAGAGATTAGTGAAAGGGGAGCTCTGAGATCAGCTATCACATATACACATTCATATTCTCTCTCTCACATCATTCTTTCATAAATATGTAATTAAAGGAGGAAAGTGATAAACTATAAAACTAGGAACTTTTGTTTTTAATGATTACAAACTAAATTACAAATAACGTTAATAGCAAGAACACTTGAAGAGATGGGAGAAGAGAGACAAAATCATAAAAAGGAAAAAATACTCTTTTTTAAACATTTGCATTACAAAATCCCAAGGTGCGCATGGCAACAAATCCACCCATTCCCACTTAAAAAACTACTATAACCTGAATGAAATATAAATATAATTGTTCATCCTTCTTTTAAAGAAAAAAATTTTCCCAATGGCCTCATTCAGTCCCAGCCCTAAAAAAGTGTCAGCATTCTCAAAATGATGTCTCAACCCTAATTTCCACTCCTGTGGGGGTTGGCCTTCAGAGGAAGATGGGACCCAGGACATTAAGAACTAAGAATCTTAAAAGGAAGAGAAACATTCAGACAACTTTTCCTTGCCTCATAAGGCCACGGTAAAGCACAGTCCCTGTCCTAGAGCTTCCTAGACACCTCTTGCCCATAGGAGGGGCAGATAGGGGGACTAGGGGCAATCATTTCTACTGTAGTCCCATCAGGGCTACAGAGACTGGGAGTCTTGAGTCTCCTAGACTGTTAGGTGAGATGAAACACTAAAACTAGGGTATAAATTGGTTGGTCTATTTTTTTTTAACCTAATTCTTTAAAACAGGGCCCTCCCTATGTTTTTGTTTTGCTTGGTTTTCAAAAGTTCCAACTTAGGTCCTCTGCTATCAGTTAGTCTTACACAGTGGCCGCAGAAGGCTTGGTGTGTCTGTCATCCTAAACACAGGAAATAATAATTTCAGGGCTTTCAGAGATTGGGATGGCAAACCCTATGTGGGGGGCGGGGGGAGAGAAAGAGTCAGTCTTTTTTTTTTTTTTTTAAATACCAGCCCTCCTCAGCAATGACTAAGAGGAGGGGGAGAGGGTGGTGGAGGGACTTAAGTGCATCTAATACTGAAGCTTCCTTTCATTTTCACCTGTTTCTCCCCTCTACCCCTTATATCCCAAGTTGGCTGGCTAAGAAGGGGAGGTGGGTGTGAAGGCAGCCAGACCAGAACAGAGGGCAAATAGCCCAGGGCCAAGCCAAATGAGGGCCCTCTGGAGGAGAGGGTGAGACTTGGGGTAGGGGCTGGGGGAAAGACATCAGAGTCGAAGGTGGGGTACTGGCTTGGTCACATCCTGGAAGAAAGGGTGAGCCAGAGCTGCCTTTGCCGAAATCCGCTTGTTGGGGTCGTAGTGCAGCATTTGCTGGAGGAAGAGATGTATGCTGACTTCAGTGATGTGACAGTGGACTACATGGGCAGCAGGTGTTCCAAGAAATCAGGAAACCAGAATTCCTTTAACCCAATTCCCTCCTCCCTATATTTGAACAGGTGTGCCAATAGGGAGAGAGAGAAGCAGGGGCTAGGGAAATGCCAAGACCCAGGGTCCAGGGTCTCATCTTCCTTCATCCTGGAAAAAAACCTGCCCTAGGGGAGTAAATGAGAGGAAATAGGTGCCCATCCCCAACTCTCACCGATAGCAAGCTCCGTCCATCTTCATCCAAGGGAGGAACAACTTTGCTAAAATCTTGCCGGGCCCACTTGGGGAAACTTGGCTTATAATCAGGCATAGAAGTAACTCCTGGCCAAACCACTTCATCTGGGGTCCCCAGAGTCCGAAAGATCCGGAAAAGTTGGTCAATTTCAGAATCTCCAGGGAATAAGGCCCGGCGGGTCACCTGAAAATGGGGAAAGAGAAAAGGCCAAGACCCGCACTGACGTCAGTCAAAGCTGCTCCCTGTGCAATGGAGGTTCCCACAGGCAGTGGAAGGTCAGCAGGGCCCCATGACTCCCTCCCCAGGGCCTTTCATGGGGTCAGTCACACACAGCTTGAGACAATGAAGTCCCTTCATCTCTCTCCTCGCCCCCTCCTTCCTTCCCCCAACCATGCCTTTGCAGATCCCCAAGGCTGGGTGGGGCTGGGAGGGGGTGAATGTCTGGGGTGCCACTGACATGTAGCAAAGGGATCCCAAGCCACTCACGGGGTGTGGGGTAGACACTGCGGTCATCCCCCCTCCTTGTGATGCAGCCACTTCTAGATAGGAGCACAGCGGGCAGAGACTGTGTCTTCCATTTCTTCTGTGTTCCCCACAGCACCTAGCATGGTGCTGGGTACACACTAGGTGCTTAACAAATATTTTTTGATGAATTGAGAGAGGAATATGGGCAATTGTAAGGTAATGTACTGGGGGATAAATGCACATTTTATATACAGGCTACTGGTCTCTAAGCCCCCAGTTACAACCCAAATAAAGGACCATAAAACAAATTGCTGATTTGATTTGAAAATGCAGCCCACTCCACTGTTATATTAAAGGGGACAAAAGCTCCTATAAAAGGCTGGGCCTCGGGGATCCTTCATTCTGAAGAGCCAGAAGTCGAGGGGGACATGATTTAAGTTTGTAGTTTAAATAAACAGTATGGATAAGGTGAATACAGTTGGTTTCGCTGTATTCCTGGGACCTTACAATAAGGTCTACAGGCCAAATGAAGGAGGCACCGAATGGCAGGTACTCATTCTCCCAAATAAATGCAAACTAAAGCTAAAACAGCTACAGATTTAGCTCAGTTTGTTGATAAGAGATGTGTATTGAGTGCTAAGGCCATCTGAGGCTGTATCAACATTGTGGTTAACATCAGGGACAACAGTCCTGTCCTTTCCCCCCTCCCCGCCTTGGTGCTACTCTAGAGAAAGAAGTCCTATGATAACAGAAGGGCCACGGGTCTAGGCAGAGAAATAGTTCTGGTGTTCTTGAATATGGGGAAGAGTGAGCTGGGTGGAACTTGGGCTTGCCTCCGTACCATCTCAGCAAAGATGCAGCCCAGGCTCCAGATATCTACAGCTGTGGAGTAGTACTTGCAGCCCAGAAGGATTTCAGGTGCTCGGTACCACAGGGTCACCACCTGGGGACAAGAGCAGGAAGAGGAGGGGTGGTGCATGGGGCATGGTGATTCCCACATCTCAGCTCCTCAGTGTTACTCTGCTAACTCTCTTAACCTTCATCTTTCCCATATTTCTGACTTTCCCTCATTAAATGACTACATACAACTTCTTAGACCAGAGTTAGCCTCTCCCGTGACTCTGAGGACCATATTTTCTGAACCCACAATTTGCAACCCTCCTGGAAAACTTGAGACAAGTGGCCATAATTTTAATAGTGTGCCATCCAGCTTTCCTGGCTTGGTACCTATCAAAGCCCAGTTAGCCCCACAGTATGAACTCAGTGCATACTCTAAAACTTCTTGGGGTGCCAGAGATACTTTCCATCTAGTGGAGAGAGAAACTGCTGGCCAGATAGGTTTAGTAATTTTGTGAATGTCCTTGTTAACACCTCCCAGAAGTTCAGAGAAGAAATGCAGAGAGGGTCTCACCTCGTGGGTGTAAGTACGAACAGGGACTCCAAAGGCTCTGGCTAGTCCAAAGTCTGCTAGCTTGATGGCCCCCTCTGCATTGATAAGCAGATTCTGAGGTTTGAGGTCTCGGTGCAGAACCCGATGAGAATGGCAGAAGGCTAGGCCCTGGAGCAGCTGGAACAGATAGCTCTGACAAAGAAGAGAGAGAGGACTTTGTTTCTCTACCACAGTGAGCTATTAGGGTCTACTCTCTGACTGCAAAGCTTGACTACAGCCTTTTACTGTATTGGATTATAATGATATGTTTATAAACTGTATCTCCCCATGGAGTGAGAGGCCCTTCCAGTGAAGACAAGGACCAGGTCTTATTTAGTTTTGCATCTCTTTTCCATATCCTGTGCCTAGCACATTGAATGTGCTCAATGTGCATTGAATAAATGCTTGTTGATAGACAGAAAGTAGCTCAGGGAGTAAAGAACCCAGCCCTAGAACAGACAGCAATGATTCACTGACTATTTCTCCTACCAAACAAGTGGAAGGGCTTCTTGGAGGAATCTACCAAGTGCCCTCAAGTCCCATTTATCTGAGTTTCATCTGACTTTCCACCTATGCTACAAAGTTGACTCACTAGAGTTTCAACTTCTTTGATTCTCCTGACCAGCCCAGGGGTTAATAAGCATAATGAGCAGTGAAAGAGCCACAAAAGAAAGGTGTGTGTGTGTGTGTGTGTGTGTGTGTGTATAGGGGGATGAGGGCCGGGAAGGAAGCCAAGATTAAAAATCATCACTCTGTCTGGGGCGCCTGGGTGGCTCAGTGGGTTAAAACCTCTGCCTTCGGCTCAGGTCATGATCCCAGGGTCCTGGGATTGAGCCCTGCATCGGGTCTCTCTGTTCTGTGGGGAGCCTGCTTCCACCCCCCCCCCCCCCCGCCTCTCTGCCTACTTGTGATCTCTGTCTGTCAAATAAATAAATAACATCTTTAAAAAAAAAAATCATCACTCTGTCTGAATTGCCCCTTCAGTACCCACAAAACTTGACCATGTTGAGGAGGAGTTGATGAGAAGGATTACCTTGATGAGGGGAAGAGGAATGCCAGTCAAAGCAGAGGCATCCATAAATTTCTTCAGATCCTGATGCAGAAACTCAAAAACCAGGTAGAGTTTGTTTTCCGTGTGGATGACATCCAGCAGCCTAGGTAAGGGAGGTCCAGGAATGGAGGTGAGTTAGAGCAATACCCAGGCTACACAGACAGAACACATCCTCCTTCACTGTCAAGAGCACCTTCTAGGTGTATACTTACTTGACAATGTTAGGGTGGTTAAGCTCCTTAAGCAGAGAGATCTCTCGTATAGCAGTACTGGGTACACCCTCTGTCTCACTTGGAGAGGTTGAGAAAGCAGAGATAGGAATGTGGTTACAAATACTCCTTTCCCCCCAGCCCAGTCATTCTTTTCCTCCCAATGAGACACCACCCCAGCATCCCCTAGGAAAGTGAGAAAAGAGAAAGGGTGCTGTAGGAGTTAATTCATGGGTGGACAGGGAGTGGTTTTTGGATACGTTAAGGTCATTATTTCTTCTTTTCCCAGGAGTAGGTAAGTAAAGCCTTCTGGTGGAGGTGAAGAAGAGAGAAGGTAACAGGGAAAAAATAGGAATAGCAGCACCCAGCCTCCCTAGAGGGGCCAGTGAGGTTCAACTGCCATTCTTTTGAAAGAGGTAGAGAATTCTAAGATGAGGGTGGGGCTGGGGCAGTGAGGAGGGCTCTTCTTTCAGAAAGGTGCTCTTCACTGGTTCCCACAAAACCCAACTCTACGGAGAGTCCTGGACCCCATCTCTGAGGCCTCCTTCCTCTTTCTGAGTCTTTCTGACTGCACATTTGGGGGCATCACTCGGCTTTGGGGAGGAAGTTTCCCGTAGATTCTACAGTGCCCTATACTCTCCACAGGGAAACCCTTCACCGTCCTCCAACCCACCTCTCCACTTCAAAAGAAGTCCCTCCCTGCTACCTTCCGGTCCTTGGACTGCTACCCGCCTGTTGGGGTGGGGGCGGGGGGGCACTCAAGGAGCTCCCGAGTTAGAGGAGTCCCGGGTACAGAGGCCACTCACGTGTCCAGGCGGATTTTTTTAAGCGCCACCACTTCTCCCGTCACCTTGTTTTTGGCTTTGTACACAACTCCGTACGTGCCCTCTCCGATCTTTTCCACTTTTTGGAAGTTCTCCATGAAGCGCTAGCGCGTCGGGTCAGCCCGGCCCTGGAGCGGGGGCCTGGGAACCCTGCAAAAGGCGGGCCCCGGCTCTCGGGGAGTGGAGGAGGGGGAAACCGGCCCAGCTCTGCGGCCTTAGGTCGGGATGGAACGGAGTGTATCTCTCGCTCTTGTCAATTTGTCCAACTTGAAACAATGTTGCCGCCTCCCCTCCAGTTCCCTACCGCCACCAGAGGCCCCGCCCCTCCTTCCCGCGTTTCCCTAGCTCCGCCCCTAACCCTTCTTATTGGTTAACGTCAGAGCGGGGGGTGAGCCCAGCGCCCTAGCCGCCGCAAATGACCCCACCTCACGCAAGTTTAGTTCTGAGGCTACTTAACACAAGTTTCTGTCTCGGTGGGGAAGCTAAATGTCTTTTTCCAAGTACCTGATTTGAAGTCGAGTTTCTTACCTGTTTCTGAATCTGTAGGGATTTCCTGATCTCTAATTTGCCGTTTCACCAACCCTAGGGAAAATGTGTCTCGTCCTAAGATTAAATTCCACCTGGCCCACAAGATCTGTTTTAATAGCAGGAAGCTAGGAATTTCGTTGTATGGGTTTTCTGGGCCTCAAAGATGTTCGTCCCGCCTTTTTACCCACCTTATTCTGTCTCTGTGGTTTGGGATGCAGGACCTCTGTTTCTGAGAGGTTTCCTGGCTTGACTCAAAAACTAGATTGATTCACTAGCCTATGGTGAATTTTATGTGTGTCGGGTACATGTTACGTAGTTGACCTTCCACCAATTATTTCCGATTTCCCAGTCAAGAAGGGTGTGACCTAGTGAAACCAAAAACTGTCATTGAGTAGCGGATGTCCAGAGACCAGGATCCCTTGACAGTTCTGCCTTTCTCCGGTCCTCCTGCCCCTCCCAAGCTTCTCCTGGAGGGAGAGGAGGAAGGGCTATGCAAATGAGCACCCCTCTCCTATATAGGGGCTTGTCCCAGCCCCCCAGCGTCTTTCGTTGCTGGAAGAAAGAACAAGATGAGTCTGGTGCTGAGAAAATGCCTTCTCTTTATGGCTGTGATGAGTTCTCTTCTGGCTGTGGGGGCCACAGAAGGTGAGTGTGGGGTGTGTGGACATGAACAAGTGTGAATTTGTGGTTGCATACCTGCTCTGGTTTTTCCCCTCCTCATGGGAGATACCAGCAATATTTCAGGCTTCTCCTACCCATTTGATTTAGCTATGGCATGGGCATCTGAGCTTCCTCACTATGCGGAGATTTGGGACTGAGCTTGAAAGTAATCCCATCTGCTTGGAAGGGCAAAAGGACAGTGGGTCATTGTGGCCCTAATTCTGAGGCTCCCTGGACAATGAGCTGGAGCAGGGGCTTCAAAAGGGAATACATGGAAGACTTAGGGAATGACTCAGGCACTTGGGATAGGGTATTATAAGTGAGGACTAAAAGAATATGGCATTGGATAGAAAAGGTAAGGAGGTACCACCTCCCCTCTTTGGGATGGGATGGGTGAACACAGCTCATGCTTTTGTTCTAGGGCTGGAAGAGACAGGCAGAGGGGTCTCAGCTGAGCATCACATGAAAAGGCTCTGGGGGATTGGGGCCTCGTGACAGGAGCAAGGGGTGGGGGTGGTGGTGGTGAGAGGGTCTGGAATGTCCCGTGCTGCTCTAAGGAGGGAGGGTTGGGAGTGAAGAAAGAATGGGATATCTTATGATTCTCTTACTCTAGTGGTGGGATGCTCAATGTGATGATTCTAGACTCCCCCGCCCCCCCCCCCCCGCAGACTCAGCTAGGTTTCCAGTACACGTTAGAAATGGAGTGAAGATAGTTTCTTCTGTGCTAAAATATAGATATCATATCCCACTCTCCCCTTTGTCTCTCTAGATCCCTGGTCTCCAGACTTCTGGGAAGTTCTCCTTGATCTGACTTCCCTCTTCTATGCTGCAGTTTCAAGTCTTTTTCTTTACTATGTCCTTAATGTATTCTGGAAACATTCTGTTCATACCTGTCTACCTGAGCCTCTTAAAAGATTGTGCTTACTTTTTGGATACTGTTTTTTTCAATCATAAGAAGATATTTTTAGATATTCATGAAATTTTATATGAATTGGGTTCTATATTTTTGTCCATTGTGAAAGGACATTGTGCTTATTCAAGAAAATGTTCATATTTTTTACAGATATGTACTGAAATTGTAGAGTTAAAATAACAAGATGTCTGCAGTTTGCTTCTAAATATTTAGCCAACAAATAAACAAACAAAAACAACAAAGGACAGATAAAGTAAATGTGGCAAGATGTTGATAGTTGTTGTACCTGGGTGAGGCGTATATAGATCCTTTTTTCATATCATATGAGGGAGCTCAGATGCCCATGCCATCGCTAAATCAAATGGGTAGGAGAAGACTGAAATATGATCATATCAGATCATATCCTTTTTTCTCAGCCCTCTCTCTTGGTCAGTTATAATTTTGTCTGCTTGGTCCCCACTCCCAAATTCTGCCTGCCTCTGATCCATCCTCTACACTGTTTGCCATGGCGGTCCTTCTAAAACACAGAGCTGGTTATATTCAAAAAGCTTCTGAAGCGTAAATTTTATGCTATAGGAATTATGTCTCAATGAAACAAATACAATCTCCTGCTGTGGCCTACTCTATAGAATAAAGGCCAAATTCCTTTGCTTGGCACTCAGGGCCTTTACTTGTCTTCTTGGCCTCATCTCTTACAGTGTGTATCAACCACACGGGAAGTTTCTGTCATGCCTCCATGCATCCTCTTGTGCTGGTCCTTCTGCCCAGAGTGCTCTATCCCACAGGTCAACTCCTCGCTCCAGTGGTCTTTCCCAATCTGCCAGAGTGGAACCAATCTCTTTAGTCTGTTGTTTTGTTGCACTTTGTGCTTGTCTGTTATGGCTCATATTAAGCAGTGCCTTGAATTATTGGAATTGTATGGACATGTCTTGAATCCCTCCAGGGCCGTATCTTATTCATTTCTTAAGTCCTTTGTACCTAGCACAGTGAGTGGTACATGGTGGCTATTCAGTAATTTAAAATCCCCTGACAGGGGCGCCTGGGTGGCTCAGTGGGTTAAAGCCTCTGCCTTCGGCTCGGGTCATGATTCCAGAGTCCTGGGATGGAGCCCCACATCGGGCTCTCTGCTCAGCAGGGAGCCTGCTTCCTCCTCTCTCTCTCTGCCTGCCTCTCTGCCTACTTGTGATCTGTATTTGTCAAATAAATAAATAAAATCTTTAAAAAAATAAATAAAATAAAATAAAATCCCCTGACAAGGGACTGAGGGGTGATCCTAGGGCCTTCATGGTAACTTCTTTACAGGACCCAGAGACCAGGACTGGCTTGGTGTCCCAAGGCAGCTTACAACCAAAGCCTGGAACAGGCAGCTGTATCCAGAGTGGGCAGAAATGCAGAGGCCTGACTGCTGGAGAGGTGAGAAATTGGCAATTTCCAGGGAGGGCATGGGATGCGGAGAGGAGCAAGATATGGGTTGAATGGAGCTTGGGACGATGAGAAGGGGAAAGCTATAAGGGGAGGAAAAACCAAGGAGTCCCAGCTAATGCAGCTAGTCCTTCCCAGGTGGCCAGGTGTCCTTGAAGGTCAGTAATGATGGGCCTACACTGGTTGGGGCAAATGCCTCCTTCTCTATTGCCCTGCACTTCCCCGAAAGCCAAAAGGTGCTGCCAGATGGGCAGGTCGTCTGGGCCAACAACACCATCATCAATGGTGAGTACCTCTTTACTCCAGGCCCTTATTCCAAGGGCTCAGATTGGTTGGTGTCCCCCGTGAGCTCAAAGACTGTCCCCCTTTCCCTCTACTTTTTTTCTTTTAGCGAATATATAATATATATATATTTATATATAAATTATATAAATTATATAAATATATATATTATATATTATATATATTTATATATAAATTATATAAATTATATAAATATATATATTATATATTATATATAATATATATAATATATATACTTTTTTAGTGAATATATAATATATATAATATATAATATATATATACACTTTTTTAGCGAATATATAATATATATTATATATTATATATTATATATAATACATATAATATATAATATATATTATATATAATATATATTATATATTATATAATATTCATTGTAGAAAAAAATTTAAAAACACAGATAAAGCAAAAAAATATATATAGTATGCAAAATTGGGGACAAAAGGCCCAGTGGACCTAGAGTTTAGACAGACATAGATTTAAATTTATAAATAGTATGTTACCCTGGGCAAGTTACTTAACTGTTCTGTGCTTCCATTGCCTTCTCTGTACAATGGGAATACAAGGATACCCACCCTGAACGTTTGTTGTAAGGATTAAAATGTGATAATATATAAAGAATTGAGCATAATACCTGCCCTAGGCTAAGGTGAGGCCCAGTAAGTGTTAGCTGATGCTCTTATTGTTTTTATCCCACTAGCTAGGGCAAACCACTGTAAACATGTTGATATATGATATTCTAGTCTCTTTCCTCTGTCTGTTATTGAGTACATATGGATCTTTAATTCCAGTTTCCATTCTTTCCACTACCACCCCAAATGGGTGATAGCAAAGGGAACATACTATGTAGCTAAGGAGTATTCCCACAGCCCCCCTCTGGGGGCCCTGGTAGGGGTTTTGATGTATAGAAAGGAATGCCAGGTTTCAAGGATGACTCTGTATCTACCCTTCAGGGAGCCAGGTGTGGAGAGGACAGCCAGTGTATCCCCAGGTACCTGACGATGCCTGCATCTTCCCTGATGGGAGGGCCTGCCCATCTGGCCCTTGGTCTCAGACAAGAAGCTTTGTTTATGTCTGGAAGACCTGGGGTGAGTCATCCATACTTGGATTCACCTCTTCCTACCTGATCCCATTTCATTTTGCTCTGTGAGTTTCCCTAATCTTCATTGCCCCCATGGCTCTTTCCTCTTCTATAGCACCTAGCCCCCTCCAACTCTCTATACTATAATTGTTTCTGGGGGCCCTTCCCCAATTATTGTCCTATCCCATGGGGAGCCCCTTACCAGGATTCCTTTCCTGACCCTCATAGGACAACCTTCCAAATACTATCTGAAATAACCATACTTAATAGATTACTTGACCTTCCTTCTCTAATGTCCTGTCTCTAATCCTTCCCCTCCGTTGCCTTTGATCAGTACCTCCCCAACCCCTGCTTTTCTTTTCAAAAACCTCAGGCCAATACTGGCAAGTTCTGGGGGGCCCAGTGTCGGGACTGAGCATTGTGACAGGCAAGGCAATGCTGGGCACACATACCATGGAAGTGACTGTCTACCACCGCAGGGAGTCCCAGAGCTACGTGCCCCTTGCTCACTCCTGCTCAGCCTTCACCATTACGGGTAAGAATTCAGGAAGGGGCAGAGCTAGTTGCAAGGAGGTAAAAGATGGGGAGGCCTGGCCTGACTGGAAAGGAGAGAAGGGAAAGGGGAAAATGGAATGGGGAAAGGGGAAATGGTGTGTAACCTTAAAGGGGCAGAGCCAGGAAGATGTGGGCAGAAGAATGTGGGGCTTGGAGCCAGTGAAGGGCCAGTCAGCTTGAGTTGGAAGGTGTGGCTGTGAAAGAAGCTGTGGCCCAGGTCTGGTTGTCACCTTTTCTGGCTCCAATCCCAGACCAGGTGCCCTTCTCCGTGAGTGTGTCCCAGCTGCAGGCCTTGGATGGAGGGAACAAGCACTTCCTGAGAAATCATCCTTTGACCTTTGCCCTCCAGCTCCATGACCCCAGTGGTTATTTGTCCGGGGCCGACCTCTCCTACACCTGGGACTTTGGAGACCATACTGGGACCCTGATCTCTCGGGCCCTTGTGGTCACTCACACTTACCTAGAGTCCGGCCCAATCACTGCCCAGGTGGTGCTACAGGCTGCCATTCCTCTCACATCCTGTGGCTCCTCCCCAGTTCCAGTCACCACAGATGGGCACGTGCCAACTGCAGAGGCCCCTGGCACCACAGCTGGGCACGTGCCTACTGCAGAAGTCAGAAGTACTACACGTAGTCAGGTGCCAACCGTGGAGCCTTCCGGAACCACAGCTGTGCAGATGCCGACCATGGAGGTCACTACACTCGCACAGGTGTCAAGCACAGAGGGCACAGGTACTACAGCTGAGCAGGTGCCAAGCTCAGAGGTCACAGGTACCACACTTGCAGAGACTGTAGGTACAACCCGTGAAGGGTCAACTGCAGAGCCCTCTGGAACCACAGCTGCACAGGTAACAAAGAAAGAGTCGGTGGAGCCCACAGCTGGAGAGGTACCCACACCTGAGCCTGAGGGTCCAGATGCCAACCCCTTCGTGTCTACGGAAGGTATTACAGGTAAGAGGGCCAGTGTGAACGAGGTTCATTGGGGGTGGGGCATTTGTCTCTACTCTGAAGAGCTCAAAGACTTACCTAGGCCACAGATGATACCCAATCCTTTGCTCAGAAATGGAATCCCATCAGAGCTCCCACTAGTTTTAGGCCCTCAAGTCCCTCTTAGTAACATGGAATAGATCTGGAGTTCAGGAAACCAGGGTCTTCCCCTGGGCCATGGAGCGAGTACTTGCTGCTTCTCAGTCCCTGAGGAGAGCTATTCCCTGAGGAGAAGGCCAGGGAACACACCGTGGTCATTTACATAATAATTGGATCTCACTTTTCTGTGCAAGTATAAATGCATAATATTCTGTCTCAGATTCTGGCACCATTTCCCACCCCTGGATTCTATCCTAAAGCAGGTCAACCTGAAATTGTGGTAGGAACGCTGAAAAGGTAGGCGTGACAGGGTGGGACTTGTGTCGTGTCTAGCCAAGGACCCAGCACAATGTGGGGGGAGAGAAACATTTGGGATTTTTTAAAACTCCAACTCTACTCCTAACTGTGTGACTATAGGGTACCCATTCCTCCTTCTGGGCTCCAGTTTCCTTATCTGTAAAATGAGGTTTTCCAGGTCTTGTCTGATTCCAAGTCAGGATCCTCCAGCTCTGGGTCTACCTAGAAAAATGCCTGTGTGGCCTCTACTTCCAGATGAGTCCTTTGTCTCTTCTTCAATCCTCTCCTGACAGGTTTCCAGAGCCCCCTGCTGGATAATGCAGCTACCTTAATCCTGGCAAAGCGACAGACCCCCCTGGATTGTGTTCTGTATCGATATGGCTCCTTTTCTCTCACCCTGGACATTGTTCGTGAGTCTTGACCGCTTTGGGGGCTGGTGGAGGGAGGTGTGTACTGCCTAAGGCCGGCCAGTGGAAGCATACCTTGGAGGGAGTTACTCAGCGGGACAAGAACACTCAAATCCCCGGGTTTTTCTTTTGAAGGCAGGGATGGGATTGGGGAAGCAGGCCTAGGGTTTTCCTCTCTGTGGGCCTTTGGAGAGGCCTGGTAGAGGCATCCCAGACCTAAACTCTTGCAACTTTGCAGGGGGTATTGAGAGAGCTGAGATCCTGCAGGCTGTGCCATCCAGCGAAGGGGATGCATTTGAGTTGACAGTTTCTTGCCAAGGAGGGTGAGTGTCCCACTAGTTGTCCTGAGAACTCTTAGGTTGACTGTTGCATTGCTCTCTGGTGTCTAGTGCTCCTTCCCAGTTGCCCTAACTTAAGCTGGACACCTCTTGCAGGCTGCCCAAGGAAGCTTGCATGGACATCTCCTCACCAGGCTGCCGGCCCCCTGCCCAGCGGCTCTGTCAGCCTGTGCCACCCAGCCCCGCCTGCCAGCTGGTTTTACACCAAGTCCTGAAGGGTGGCTCAGGGACCTATTGCCTCAATGTGTCTTTGGCTGATGCCAACAGTCTGGCAATGGTCAGCACCCAGCTTGTAATGCCTGGTAGGTACCTGGACAAGAGTTAGGATGAAGAGGGGGAATGGGCAGAGGCTATGTGGCAGGGAGCAGACGCTAACCGAAGCCTGGGATTCTGCTCACAGGTCAAGAAGCAGGCCTTGGACAGGCTCCCCTGTTTGTGGGCATCTTGCTGGTGTTGATGGCTACGGTGCTTGTATCTCTGATATATAGGTGAGGGTCCCACTGTTTAGTTCACACCCCCTCATCCCTTATTACCACTACTCATTCTTCAAGAGGAGAAGAAACCACCACTTCTTTTGAAGAAGCATGGTATCCAAGGAAAGAGTCCAAACTTGGAAGTTAAATGGACCTGGGCTATAGTCTGGCTGGAGGGACCTTGGGAAAGTAGCTTAACATCTCTGAACCTCTAATAAGTAGGAAAACTAGTATCTGCCATAGGGGGCTGCTGTAAGGATTAGAGATAATGTGGGTAAAGCACGCAGCTCTGTAGCAGGAGTATAATAAGTGATGATACTGGTGACTATTGTTATTAATAATATCAAGAGTGGAGTAAACTGGGGTGCCTGGGTGGCTCAGTGGGTTAAGCCTCTGCCTTCAGCTCAGGTCATGATCTCAGGGTCCTGGGATCGAGCCCCGCATCAGGCTCTCTGCTCAGCAGGGAGCCTGCTTCCCCCTCTCTCTGCCTGCCTCTCTGCCTACTTGTGATCTCTCTGTCAAATAAATAAAAATCTTAAAAAAAAAAAAAAAAGAGTGGAGGAAATTGGGTGACCTGAGTCCTCTGCCCATATGTGAGAAGGGCAGATCCTCAGGCCTAGAATGCCAAGGTCCTCAAAGCCGGGAAGCTTGTAGGGTAAGAGGGGAATGGACAGAGGTTACCATAAAAACAAGACAAGATGAAACTTGTTGGTGAGAATGGGAGGGAGCTAGGATCAAGGTCAAGTAAGCCGGGGGCCTCTGTTTTGGAGAAGGACAGATAGGCTTCCCTTGTCCATTGCTAATCAGTTTCTGCCTTCTTCTCCCAATTTCAGGCGAAGACTTCTGAAGCAGGGCTCGGCTCTCCCTGTTCCCCAGCTGCCACATGGTAGCACCCATTGGCTGCGGCTGCCCCGGGTCTTCCGCTCTTGCCCCATTGGTGAGAACAGGCCCCTCCTCAGTGGGCAACAGCAGGTCTGAGTAGTCTCACGCAATGCTGTGATTTGCTGAGGGTGGACAGCCATGCCTATCTTTTCTCCAGTCTTCCCTTGGAGACTACCATTACTGAAATAAATACTCAGAACCTGATGCTGGTTTTTTTCTTGCTTCTGGGGCATCTATGTCATTTGAGGAGGGGAGGTATATGGGAAGGAGGTGTACCACTTACTTAACAGATAACCCAGTGTGGGAAAAAAAGTCATTTTATTCAGATGGGGCACTTTCACTGTTTGTGTGTGTGTGTGTGTGTGTGTGTGTGTGTGTACACGCACGCGCATGCGTGCACGTGTGCGTGGGGAATGGTAGAGGTGGTGCAAGGATAATAAATACCGTGAGGGTGGAGGAACACTCCCCTGAGCTGGCAGGAGGGCATGGCAGCAATGTACAGAGCCTAGGAGTAGAGTCCAGGAACGAAGAGGTGGGTTCAAGGCTGGCTTGGAGGCTGAGGTGTCCCCCTCAGCATAAGAAGCCAAAGAAATTGGAGGAGCGAGGGGGTGGGCCCACAAGCATGGGCATCTGGTTCTTGTGGGTGATCTTGATCTGGAAGGGAAGGGTCAAGTTCAGAGGCAGGACCTGGTTCCCTTGGGACTGAGAGCAGTAGAGATTTGAGGGTAAATCTGTGGGGTGAAGGGGACTTACCAGGGTTCTAGAGAGGCCATGGCAGGAAGGCCAGGGGCTAAGAAACCGTGATTTGGGAAGAAAGATGCACAGGGGAACTTGAGATGGGATGGAGTAAGGAAGCTGTGGAATGCAGGTTTAGGATCCATGAAGCTTGAGGGTTCAGTTTTGGGCAGGCGAAGGCAATACTCACCGTACAGGGTGTCTGCATCCAGGGTTCTCCATCGATTTGCATGGGGAGGGTTTTTGTGGTGCTGTGGGAAGCCAAGGCAGATTGGTAGAGATTTCTTTACCAACTGAATACCAAAACTCTGTTTCTTAGCTTGGTTGAGAGACTCTTTGTTACTGAGGAAGATCTCCTAGTACAGCTCCTCCCTACCATCCCCATGACCCTTCTGCTCTCCTGGCCTTGCTCCTTCCCTCAGAGCCCCTGGCCAGAGTTTTCCTTACTGGAAGGTGATTTCAGAGCACTTGGCCAGCCGATGTCCAGCATTCTTGAGCTTGGTATAAATCTGGCCCATCTCAATTGCACCCTCCAGCCCTACTACTTCCAACCGCTTGTCGCTTAGGTCTGTGGGTGGGAAGTAAGGAGATGGGTTTTGTAGGAGCAGCGTGCCTCCAAAGGAAGCCACACCTTCCCCTTAGTCCTGCCCACTCAGCTCCCAAGGATGCTCACCTGGTACACAGGTTTTCAGGATATCCGGGTCAGTGATGACTTTAGCTGTAGTGCCTAAGGCCTGGTTGATCCCATGGGTATCTCCAGGAGGTCTCTTGGTGTCACCCCAGAGGTTGGAACCGCCATGCATGCTAGGGATGTTCAGCACAGCGATGCCTTCTAGTGACAGGCTGCTCAGATCCAGTGGTTTCCCACAGATCTGAGAAAGAGGAGAGCATAAGTCCTTCCCTCCTGGCATCATCATGGACACCACTCCTCCCTCCACCAGGTGACACACTGGGAAGGCCAGGAATTGGGGGTTTGCAAAGGATGGCAGGAAATAGGGACCGGTGTATTGAAAACCTGGGAGATTGGGATTGGAGAGCTGGGAGGTTGAAGTAATAGGTTTAAGAATAGGGGAAGTTAAAAAAAAAAAAGAATAGGGGAAGTTCCTGAAGGCACCTGTGGAGGGAGAGACTAAGATAAATAAGTGAGAAGCATGTAGGGTTGGGTCTCATCATACCCACCTCGACTGTCAAAGACTCTTCCAGCTTTTTGCATGTTGAGAAGATGGATTCAGAAGTGGCAAATTCAAAGTACCATAGCTTGTTCTTCATTCTGTGTCAGTGCCAATATAAGGCCCAAGAGGGAGGGGACAAGTTACACAGTGCTGGCAGAGGAAGGCTAAGTGACAGGGAAGGACATCAACCTCCTGACTCCGGTCCTTAGGGAAGAGGATGGCTTTGGCTAAGGGGCTTCTCAGAGGTGCCACGGGCCATGTAAGTGCTCTGAGTCAAACTTGGCCACAGCCTGGTCCCTGCCACTGTGTATGTCCACCCCCACCCTCCTTTCCCTCACCTGCTGTTGAACTTCTCAGGATATTTCTCTCGCATGATGTGGAATCGGTGAGCAATAGAGGCATCCTGGGGAGTTCAGGGCATGTAGGATCAGAGGTCTGCCTCCTCTCTCAGCACAGAACACTCTCTTTAACTCCCCCATTAGGTAGCAGTATGTCCCATGTTCTTTTCTTGCAACTCTCACCACTGTACCCCACCCACCATTTCCCTGTGTCACAGCTCCCTTAACCTCTACCTCCTCTTTCTAACCAGCTCTAGCTTCTTGGTGCTTAACCCATATTTCCTCCCTAGCCCCCAAACCCCACTTCACTGACCACACCAATGGAGAAGTAGTTATTGATGATTTGAAAGGGGACTGGGTCACTCTTTTCTTCAGTTTGTTGAGGTATCACCTCCACGGACCATCGATCCATATGTACCACCTTACTCATCTCTAAATCCTTGAGGATCTTCCCCAAATTCTGTCCCTCATATCCTAAGGATGGGGGAGAAGACAGATTAGAACTGAACCAGGGGTCTCAGAGGACCCTTTTCTCAGCTCCCAACCCCATAGATTCCCAGTGATCCTCTGCCCTGATTCTGCAGACCAGACCCTCCTAGCCCCAGCCAGTGAAACAGTAGGGTATGGGACACCTCCGTGTCTCAATTGGTTAAGCGTCTGCCGTTGGCTGAGGTCATGATCCCAGGTCCTGGGATCTAGTGCCACATCAGGCTCCTTGCTCAGTGGGGAGCCTGGAGCTCCCGCTGCTTGTGCTCTCTCTCTCTCTCTATCTGATGAATGAACAAAGTCTTTAAAAAAGAAAGTCTTTAAAAAAAGAAAGGGCAGGGTGCTTTGTCCTAACTCCCATAGCTCTCTCTCTCTCTTTTTAAGTGTAAGCGCTATGTCCAACGTGGAGTTTAAACTCACAAGCCTGAAACCAAGAGTTGCATGCTCTATTGACGGAACCCGCCAGGCGCCCCTCCCATGCAGCAATCTTAAGGTCAGCCCCTACGGACCCTTTTCTCCACACTGTCATAGAGAGTCCAAGTTTCCAATGTGTGTATGCATCTAACAGTAAAACCAAACTTCATCTGAAAGATTAGAGATAGGGGCGCCTAGGTGGCTCAGTGGGTTAAGCCTCTGCCTTTGGCCCGGGTCATGATCTCAGGGTCCTGGGATCGAGCCCTGCATCGGGCTCTCTGCTCAGCGGGGAGCCTGCTTCCCCCTCTCTCTCTGCCTGCCTTTCTGCCTACTTGTCATCATTCTCTCTCAAATAAATAAATAAAATTTTAAAAAAAAGGAAGATTAGAGATAACAGCCAGGAAAACATAAAATGCTGAAAAAGATGAGTGATTAATAAGGAGTCTCTCTCCCTTTCTCTCTCTCACACACACTTTCTTTCCCTATTCTACCAGAGAGAAGGCAGCAGGAAGCAGTGGAGTCAAAACACTGTGACACTGGCACAATGAATAGAGTAAAAAGTTCAGTAGTAAGGAACAGAGTGCCTACAAATAGCCTCAAATATACATGGGAATTTAGTATATGATGGCATTTCAAAGACAGATTATTCAATAAAGGGTGCTGGATGTAGAAGTCACTCCTTATACCAAAATAAATTCAAGATGGGCCAAAGAATTTAAATGCAAAAAATGAAGCAGAATTTGGACTAGCAGAAACGTGAGTGCATGTTTTTGAAATCTGTGAGTGGAAAAGGCTGTTCTAGAGCATAATACAAAACTGGGAGCCAAAAAAGGAAAAGACTGATAAATAACAATTTTTAAAAAAGATTTTATTTATTTATTTGTCTCAGAGAGAGAGAGTACAAGCAGGGGGAGTGGCAGACAAAGGGAGAAGCAGGCTCCCCACTGAGCAAGAAGCACCGTGCAGGGCTCAATCCCAGGACTCTGGGATCATGACCTGAGCTGAAGGCAGAGTGACTGAGCCACCCAGGTGTCCCTGGTAAATACAATTATATTAAAATTTAAAACTTCCTGTGGCTCCTGGATGCCCCAGTCCGTTGAGCATCGGACTCTTTGTTTTGGCTAGGGTCATGATCTCAGGGTTGTGGGGTTGAGCCCCACATCAGGTTTCATGCTCAGTGGGGAGTCTGCTTGGGATTCTTTCCTCTCCCCGCCAATGCACATGCACTCATGCAGTCTCTCTCAAATAAATAAATCTTCTTCTAATAAAGATTTTATTTACTTATTTGACACACAGAGAGAGACAGCGAAAGAGGGAACACAAGCAGAGGGAGTGGGAGAGGGAAAAGCAGGCTCCCCACTGAGCAGGGAGCCCCATGCGGGGCTTGATCCCAGGATCCTGGGATTATGACCTGAGCCGAAGGTAGATGCTGAATGACTGAGCCACCCAGGTGCCCCAATAAATAAATAAGTAAATCTTTAGAATTTAAAACTTCTGTATGGTTAAATAAACACACACCTAAAAAAATACAAATTGGAAAAAGTATCTCTAGCACATATAACAGGCTAACTTCACCAACATCTGAAAAATGCTTATAAATCACTAAATCTAGAAAGTCAATAGAAAACGGGCAAATAACACAAATAAGCCAATCACAGAAAAAGAAATACAAATGACCATTATGCAGATTAAAGATGCTCAGTATTGGGGCACTTGGGTGGGTCGGTCATTTAGCATCTGCCTTGGGCTCAGGTCATGATCCCAGGGTCCTAGGATGGAGTCCTGTACAGGCTCCCTGCTCAGTGGGGAGTCTGCTTCTACCCCTCCCTCTAACATCCTCCCTGTTCCTGTTCTCTCTCTTTCTCTCTCAAATAAATAAATAAAATCTTTTTTTTTTAAAGATTTTGTTTATTTATTTGACAGACAGAGATCACAAGTAGGCAGAGAGGCAGGCAGAGAGAGAGGAAGGGAAGCAGGCTCCCTGCGGAGCAGAGAGCCCGATGCGGGGCTCGATCCCAGGACCCTGGGATCATGACCTGAGCTGAAGGCAGAGGCTTTAACCCACTGAGCCACCCAGGTGCCCCAATAAATAAAATCTTTTTAAAAAGATGCTCAATATTACTAACAATTAAAACAAATTTATTTTTTTATTTTTTTAAAGATTTTATTTATTTATTTGACAGATCACAAGTAGGCAGAGAGGCAGGCAGAGAGAGAAGGGAGGAAGCAGGCTCCCTGCTGAGCAGAGAGCCCGATGCGGGGCTCGATCCCAGGACGCTGGGATCATGACCTGAGCCGAAGGCAGAGGCTTTAACCCACTGAGCCACCCAGGCGCCCCAAAACAAATTTAAATGAAAACAATTGGTTAACTTTTTGTTGCCTGTTGTATGGACAAACTATAAAGAGATTGAGAAAACCAAGTGTTAATGTGTTTATGAGTAAACCATCACTCTCATATGCTGTTAGTTGGAGCACAAATTGGTATTCCATTTTTGGAAGGCAGTTTGGCAATTTTTATCACAATGTTATCAAATTTTATCAAAACAAACAGTTTGATGCAGCAATTCCATTTTTAGGAATTTCTCCTACAGGGACGCCTGGGTGGCTCGGCTGGTTAGGAGGTTGCTTTTGGCTCGGGTCACGATCCCAGGGTCCCGGTATCGAGTCCCACTTTGGGCTCCTTGCTCAGTGGGAGCCTGCTTCTCCCTTTGTCTGCCGCTCCCCCTGCTTGTGCACATGTGCGTGCTCCCTCTCTTTCTCTGACAAATAAATAAATAAAATCTTAAAAAATAAGGTATTTCTCCTACAGAAATGGACATACATGTAAATGGACACACATGTACACACATGTACATGTGTGTACAAGGATGTTTGCAGAGGTACTCTCTAAAACAACAAAAAATTGGAAACAGTCTAAACGCCCTTCAGCAGGGGAAGGTTATATAAATTATGGCAAATCCATGCCAAGAAATAATGTACCACTATTGAATTTACAATGTAATCTATATGTACTAACACGGAAAGATCTCCAGGACATTATTCAATGAAAAAAGAAGTCCCAGAACAATCTCTGTAGTATGTTCCCATTTATGTTTGCTTAAAAGTTGTGTGTGTGTGTGTGTGTGTGTGTGTGTGTGTGTGTACATATAAAAACGGGAAAATGAATACAAATAGGACACAGTGGTTATCTTTGGGGAAGGACATGGGATTTGGTAGGGAGTAGGGGGAGGAGATCTATATGTGAACACTTACATATTTTACTTTGTAAAGTCTTTTACAGTGAAAATGTACTGATATATTATTTGTGTAACTTTTACTTGTTTCTTATTTGTAAAACCTTTTAAAAAAGATGTTATTTATTTATTTGACAGAGAGAAAGAGATCACAAGTAGAGAGGCAGGCAGAGAGAGAGGGGGAAGCAGGCTCTCTGTTGAGCAGAGAGCCTGATGCGGGGCTGGATCCCAGGACCCTGAGATCATGACCTAAGCCAAAGGCAGAGGCTTAACCCACTGAGCCACCCAGGCACCCTGGCATTAAGGATTTTTAAGTGGGGAGATTATCCTGGATTATCTGGTCAGGTCCAATATAATCACAGGGGTCCTTATTTATAAGTGAAAGACGAAGGTAAGAAATAAGTGTTATGGAAAGTAATGTGACAATGGCAACAGAGGTTGGAGTGATAATGCTGCAGGTTGGAAGCAGAGCCATGAGACCAGGAATACAGGCAGGTTCTAGAAACTGGAAAGGGCAAGGCAAAGAATTCTCTCCTACAGCCTCTAGAAAAAACACAGCCCTGGGGTGCCTGGGTGGCTCGGTGGGTTAAAGCCTCTGCCTTCAGCTCAGGTCATGATCTCAGGGTCCTGGGATGGAGCCCCGCATCGGGCTCTCTGCTTGGCGGGAAGTCTGCTTCCTCCCCTCCCTCTCTCTGCCTGCTTCTCTGCCTGCTTGTGATCTCTGTCTGTCAAGTAAATAAAACAAAACAAAACAAAACAAAACAAAACAAAAAACCCCATTGCCCTGCTAACACCTTGATTCTAGTACAGTGGGACCTATTTGGGATGTCTGACCTCCAGAACTGTAAGACAATAAATTTGTGTTGTTTTAAGCCACTGTTTATATTGATTTCTAATAGTAACAATAGTACATTAACACAGACATCTTTAATAATGGATTTTCCTCTGTTCAATGGTTAAATAGGGTGTTCAAATCAGATATTGCATCCTTGTCCCTCTTCTCTTCTTTCCCTGAGGTAACCCATTTACTCTCAGGGTGTCAATTATCTCCTAGGAGCAGATGACTCTCAAACATGTATCTTTCTAATACCTATTTGTAACTACTCAGCACACATTTCCATCTGGGTATTCCACTGACATCCCAACTTAACATGTCCAAAATGGAATCGATCTTCCTTAAACTGGTTCTCCTCCCGTATGTTCTATCTTAAGTGGCATCCCATATGCTCAGTCCACAAATCAGAAAATGTCCTAGACTTGTCCTCTCATCCTCCACAACCCATTGGTTACCAAGTGTCATGAACTGCACTGCTGTTGTCTTTGCTTGGGGGTTCAGCATCTTTGGACCAGACTATTGCAATACAGGTAATTTTTTATCCTGTCTCCTTCCTCCAATCCACCCTCCACAGAGCTCCCATTGTGGTACTCCTTTCATCTCTTCTTCTGTAAATCTTATGATTTTTTTCAATATCAACACAAATTTTCAAACACAAATTTAGTGTTGCATTTATATCATTATTTCATGATCTAGGCTGAGTTGGCAGAAACTACTATGACAGTCTCATTTGCAAAATACACAGTAAAGACCCAAAATACATAATTTTAAAGTGTCTAGTATTTTAAGTCAGCACAAAGTTAGATGTTGAAGATTTAAAAACTGGCCAGGGGCACCTGGGTGGCTCAGTCTGTTAAGTGTCTGACTCTTGATTTTGGCTCAGGTCATGATCTTAGGTAATGGGATCGAACCCTGAGAGGGGCTCCTGGGCTCTGGGCTCAGCAGGGAGTCTGCTTCTCTCCCCCTCTCTCTCCCTCTTTCTCTGTCCCTCTTCCTGTCTGCTCTCTCTCTCTCTCTCTCTCAAATAAATAAATCTAAAAAAAAAAACTGGTAAAAAAAATTGGTTCTATGTTTATATACAAGATTTATTTTTTTAAGATTTTATTTATTTATTTGAGAAAGAGAATGAGTGAGAGAGAGAGCACGAGCAGGGCGTAGGGGCAGAGGGAGAGGGAGAAGCAGACTCCCCACTGAGCAGGGAGTCTGACTTGGTGCTCCATCTCAGGACCCTGGGATTATGACCTCAGCCAAAGATAGATGCTTAACCAACTGAACCACCCAGGTGCCCCTAAGATGAGATTTAGATTATAATAGTATGTGCTCAAAGATATTTCTACATTCGGGAGTAATATTTTATATACACAACGTGTTTTTTACATATGTATATATAGAGAACATAACATATATATAAGTATATACAAATAGGCACATATATGCCTATTTTTTCTTTGAGTTACATTTTTCATAAGTTCAAGAGTTCCATATGGTTCAGGGTTTGCACATTCAAATGCCTCAGCGGCTAGAAAGGTGAAGTGAACGAGTGACTAGCAGAGAGCTGAGGAGATCGTGGTGAACTGAAGAATATATGACCCACTTCTTAGAAATAGGCAAGGTTTAAAAAATTTAAAACACTGCAAGGCAAACAATGCAAAACAATACAAATCATTTCTATGGGCTGTCTGCTTTCAATCTCTGTCAGGATAAAGTAAAAAACTCCTCAGCACAGCATTCATGACCCTCTGTAATCTGGACTTGGTTCAACTCAGTCCTTCCTCCCCCGATTCCCCACCTTGTACTGCATGTCCCACTCATAACCAATGACTCACACTCCTTAATGCGTGCACTACCATGCTGTTTGGTGGCTCATTTGGCCTTACACAACTTCTATCTAGAGTGCTTTTCAAATTCCTTAGCAGACCCCTATTCTATAAACTTCTGCAAGATCTCCGAGCTGGACTCTGAGTCCAACAGCCTCAAACAGAGACAACTCAAACTCAACCTGCCCCACCCTGACCTATTTATCTACCAAGACCATCCTTTGAACTCTTTCTATTTGAAGGGAGACCAGAGTATATTTAAGAAACTGTTGCAACTGACTTGGGAAGAAATGATTATAAATGAATGAATGACCCCTGATTAACTCGCTGAGTGGCTGAATGAATCACGGCCAAGCTCCCTGCTAGCTCCAACACTGAACATCTGGTTTAGCTCTTTTACAACCTTTCTTATTCCCACATTGTCCTCCGTATTTCTGGATTCCCTGAGCCCTAAGAATTGGTTGGGAGAAACAGAAAGATATTTTTAGGTATATAGGGAAGAGGACTGTCACCCTGACTCTTCTAGGTTCAGACTGTGGTCTTTGCTTCATCCCAAGCTTTCTTCCTTGGGGACAATCCACTTTGGTAACCACCCATCTGTGTCCCTCTTCTTCTCCAACCCTCTTTTCTATAACAATGCCTAGACACCTTCTCTATGTGCCTTTCCTTTCCTACCCAACTCCCTCCATCTCCCAGGAAAACAATTTCTAACCACTTACCTCCTCCCCATCTTAGGCAACGAGCCAGATCATTTCCAGTGCCCAGGGGCAACACAGCAACGGGAGGCACAACAGGCATGTTGGCTTTGTCTAGGGAAGCAGGTCAGGGGATGGATGAAGGGAGTTAGCTCTAGAAGGCCAGTGCCCCAGTGCCCTTCCCAGAGTCTCTCCCTGTACTGACCTATGGTCTCTAGAATCCAGCCTACTGTGCCATCTCCACCACACACCAAAATCCGGCAACCAGGGACATCCCTGAAGAATCTGAGCCTGAGATAAAAGGGAAGAGAGAAGATGAGGAAGGACAATAGGATTGAATCTACCAACTCCTGGACAGGCAGATTACTTCTTATCTCTCATTCCTTAAGATCCCCTTTCCCTTTGTCAAAAGACTGGTTTCTGTTAAGGTCAGAGAAAAAAATACAATTGGGAAAGTTATAGCCACTCATCAGTGGTTAGAGAGAAACTGGTATCTTCATGTTTTGAGAGTGGAACAAAGATGAACCAGAGAACTAGGGGTATGGGGATACCCAGTGACACTAGTAAAAGCAGCATTCTGGATCCTGCTTTCTTGGGGTCCCCTAGCCCTGTTCTCCCGACATGTGTTCTTTTCTGCTCTCCTCCAACACACACAGGCAGACACATACAAACACTACAATACAGCCCCCAACCTATACTCACCCTGGTTCAGGACCGTCCTTTAGGAGATTGAATACCTGTCGAGGATTGAGTAGATATTGGAATTTCCAAAGCACCCTGTATGAGGGAAAAAGGAGAGTTTATGGTAAGGGATGGACAGTCTGTACTCCACCCTCTTGATGTCTTTCTCAAGGTATGCCTCCTCCATACACACAGATTCCCAACCTCTATGGGTCCTCCTTCTCCATCTTAGAAGACCCAGTATGTCTCTTCTCACCTCTCCCCCTGCTTCCCGCCACTCTTAGGGTTGACAAAGACCAGAAGTGGGTGGGTGTTAGAAACAGGGTCAATCTGCATTTGGGAAAAAAACAAAAAACAAAAAACAAACAAACAAAAAAAAAAACACAAAAAAACAAGGATAAAGAAAACAGGATTTTCTCAGAGTTAAGATGGGCCCCAGAGACAGTGGCAGAAGGCTGGCCTGTCCCCAGAGATGCTTGTGAGGCTTGTAGAGAACAAGTGCTATTCTCCACCTTTCCCACTTCATTCCCTCCTATGAGGGCTCCAGCCAAGAAAAACCCACCCCCTTCATGTACCCGCAGAGCCTCAAAGGTGCTCAAATGTAAGTCATCCATGGTCTTCTGGCTTGTTTTGCTAGTTTTACGCTCCTGTCCAGAGGCCTAGAAAGGGAGGGAAGCAAAGGGGAAGAAAATTGGGTTGTATGTGAATCCCTAAACAGATCAGGGTCTCACTCGAATCCTAAAAGTATAGGCTCTCTGCTATAAAGGGCACGGCACGTGTATGCATGTGTGTGTGTGTATGTGTGTAAGTGTGTTTAAATCAGGGATGCACTCCTCCTGTCCCCTCCTAGCCACTGCCCAAAGGTCTCACCAGGACACTGGGATAGATGGAAGATGGAGGCAGGATGTGATCCCGGAGCAGACCACAGTCACACTCATGACCCATAGCTTGCAGGCAGTCATCATGAATCTGAAAGACAAGGTGGGCATACAGACATCATGGAGGGAACCTGTCACCTCTCAACTCTGAGGGTCTGGTACTGGAAAGAGAGTCCTTGGGAGCAAGGGCAACTGTGGCTATGAGGGAGCTGCTGTCAGGGAGACCAGCGCAGAGGGTAGATTAGGGAGGAGCCCCAAGGCAGAGGCTGGATAGCTCCCAAACTGACCTCTAGGTGGCACCACACACAATGCAGTCCAACCAGACTGTGGTAAATGCGGATCTTCTTCTGACAGCGGTCACATCTGCCAGACTCACAGCCTCCTCTCACCCACACGTGTGACTGGACCTTGGGGAGAAAGGCAATCCCTTGACTGAGAGGGTCCGAGAAGGGACTAGGGGAAGGGCTGAGGGCAGCAACTGGCTAAGGGCAGGGCCAGGATGCCGCTGGTATTGGGGTGGGCATGGGATCACTCACACCAATGTCCTTCCGAGACTTGGCATAGGTGCTGACTTCACAAGGCAAGGCCTTCATGGCACACTGGTCATGAACGACGTACTTACAGACTGGGCGAGAAGGAAAAGGGTCAGAGCCTTTCTGACCCTTTCTCCCCCATCTCCTCCTTACCTGGGTGTAAGGCAGGATTATTCACTTAAACAAGACATATAAGCCCTTGCTGTGAGATCGTGGGGGCTCACCTCCAAGACCTGTGCCTTTTGCTCACTCTTCCCCTTGAAAGAGCAATGGCTACCCCATGCCTACTCCCACCCCTTCTAAATGTATTTTTTTTTAAGATTTTATTTATTTATTTGACAGACAGAGATCACAAGTAGGCAGAGAGGCAGACAGAGAGAGAGGGGGAAGCAGGCTTCCTGCTGAGCAGAGAGCCCGATGTGGGGCTCGATCCCAGGACCCTGGGATCATGACCTGAGCCGAAGGCAGAGGCTTTAACCCACTGAGCCACCCAGGCGCCCCATACTCCCCCTCCTTCTAAATGCCAGGAACTCATCTGGAAGATGCAAGGGAGGCCTAGATTTAACAACAGCAATAACAATAATAATAGCAGCTAATTTTTATTGCAGACTTAACAGTATGGACATGCCCCATGTGAAGTACTTTCCTTGCATCCACTTATTCAATGCTCACAGTTATCTCATTTTCAGTCAAGGAAACCTCATTTTAAATTGAGGCTTAAAGATGTTCTGTGGCTATGCTGTACACCTGAAACTAATGTAACATTACGTGTCAACTGTATTTCAAGAAAGAAAGGAAGGAAGAGAAAATTGTGTGGCTTTCCCACTTAACTAGCCAATGGCAGAGCCCAGGACTCGAACCCAGATTTCTTGAAGGTCAAAGCAGCATGCTCCTACAGGTAGCTGGGCTGTCCCTCTGCCCCCACACCCCCCCAGCTCCATCACTCACGGTTACAGCTCAGCCCCTGTTTGCCAAGACCAATGCTTGACTCGCACAGGTTGCAGTAGACTGGTCGGGGGAACCTCTTAGGTCTCCACAGGTGCTGTCCATTGTCCTTCAGCGTCTGGGAGGACAAAGTAGATGCTAGGGAGAGCCTGAGCCCTTAGAGCGCCAGCCCTTGGCACACACAACCCAAGGCAGCTATCTTACCCGTCTCCACAAGTCTCTCCTACTCACCATCTCCAGCCCCAGCAGCACTAGCAATGGCACGGTGGTGGCCCCTGCCCGGAGCCACTCAGCCAGGGAGACAGAGCCGCTGCCATCATAGTCGATCTCCTTCATCATCTCCTGAAGAATCTGAGCCGGGAATGGAGGGGACTTTTGGTGTGGTCTGACACCTCTGCCCCCTAGGACAACCAGCCCAGCCATCCTCACCAAGGGAACCCGGCCGCCTATCAGAAATGGCATAGGGTAGATGCAGGATTCACCAGAGAGAAGGCACAAGGAGGGACATGAAGGAAAAACTGCCTTACCGGCCTCAGCTCAGACACATCCCAATCCAGGTATTCAGCCACTCGCATCATCTGTATGATGATTCTGTCCACTTCCTGGGGGCCAAGAGGTAAGAGCCACAGCCATATCCCACCTCACTACCACCATTCAAACTCTTCTCTAGAAATCAGGGTTCCTGGGTTCCACCCCAAGAGCCACCTCTCATTCTCAGGTATCTCTGCCAAGTAAATGAGTGTCTATGTGTGTTGGTATGTTTGCAAGGCAGCCCCCAATTCATGTCTCTAGCCTCCTCGTTAAGGAGCCAAGATCTGGGGACCCACTCCCAAATTTAGTCCTGGAGGACTTGGCTTCTCCCTCTAGCTTCCTCTGCTTCTTAAGATCCTGGAAGAGTTGGGACAGGAGGGCACAGACAAATGGACACATACTCCCTTGGCCAGCATATAGGTCCCCCAACTCACTGAGCTGTCCAGGATCCCATTTCTGTCCGTGTCGTACAGCTTGAAGGTGACTGTGGGGTGTTTTAGGGGGGCCAGGGTCAGTTTGTGAGGAATACCCCCCAAATTCATAACAGAATACAGGGGAAATAAAGAAGTGGGAGACATCTTTTAGATGAAGAGCCCAGAGCCTGGCACTGGGACTGAGAGAGGAGACAAAAGGGGAGGGGAAACAGGCCTGGATTCAACCCTTGGTGAATCTAATAGGGGAGACAGAACACACCTCCCACAACCCCAGAAAACCCCAGGCCACCCACATAAAAACATACAGGACATGGGAACTGGCATGGCATTAGGGATTAGAAGTCTAGGGAAACAGAGGAAATGAGCCCATTCTCTGGCCCCACCTTTGTCTGGCCCTGTCAGCTTTTAGGAGTCCTGAAAAAATGAGGGAAGGAAGGCTGGGAAATACCCCCTCCCCTCTACTCTCCTTTCTTTCCTTCTCCCAGTCCAGGATGGCAACTCACATTCTAGCTTGTCTTCTGGCCGGCCACCCTCCAGAAGGGAAAAGTAGCAGGAGACATCACTGAGATACACCACATCTGGTTACAGAAAGGACAGTAGGTCTGAGGTTAGGGGTCTCTCCACTCTGGCTCTTCCCTTTTCCTTTGTCCCAACTCTTCCCCTTAACTTTCCTCCCTCTACCTCCTAGACCAGAATGGCCATCCTTCACCTCTCTTCCCCAACCCTGCCTCCAATATGTAATTCAATTCAACTCTCACCCCAAAACCCATACTACTTTGATTTTTCTTCCGGAAGTCCAGCCCAGTCCCACCTTCATGACCATACCATTTTTCACAGTGTCTTCTAAGTGACCCATCTTGAAGGACTGAAACAGTGCCAGGCTTAGGTGATTGGGAACGTTATCTGCTTCCAGATAGATTTTCAAAAATTGCTGGAATCCCTCGTACCCAATGGCCTATGATGAGAGCAAGCATTACCCTAGGGAGTGTGCAGGATGGGAGGCAGGGACTGAAGAACTAGGAGTAGCAAGGACAGAGACAAGTGTAGGGCTAAGAAGCATCCAAGGCAGACTACGGTTTCTTCTCAAGGCTGAGTCCTCAATTAGAATCTCTTGCTTTCTCCTATAGCAATAGCTGTGGTAACAATGGACACTGGGGTATCTAGAGGGAGAACAGAAAGGGGAGGGCCCAGAATAATCCCTGGAAGTTGGGGATCCCAGTGGAGTAGCAAAATCAAAGGTGGGAGGAGTTGGGCAAGGAGAGGATTTCCCAGTTGCCACTCACATCTCCTTGGAGATATTCAGCCATGTCACCATCCTCAAAGAGCTTTAGGACATCGCTGACCTTGTTGGTGGAGTCTGGGGTATGAAGAGGATGAGGGAAGAGCATTAGTCTGGTTTGGCTCTCCCTGCCCTCTGACGGAGTCCCACCCAGACATGCAACAAGAAAAAAGATTCTAGTCAAATGAAGAAAGAAGAAATTCCAGGAAGAAACACAGAAATGCAGAGAGAAATATCGAAAGACTAACATTTCAAATGCTCCAGAGTGGTACCTCTGTTTACATCTCTTCTCTGAGACTTGGAGCAGGCATTCGAGATTCAGAGAAGGTGGGTGGAAAGCTGAGACCACAGACATCGCCCCATCTCCCTCTCCTCTGTTTCCCAGCCATATTCCCTGGCATTATGTCAGGAGCCAATTGGCTTAAGACCACTGGGGAAACTAGGGGAAGGGGGATGAGGAGCAGGGATTGTCTGGGATAATTTTTCCCAAACTTCAGGACAGAGAGGAAGACTCACATTCCATGTACTTCTGCAGCTGGGCAAAATCATTGGGGCTGATTAGGCCCTTCTCCTTGGCCATCTTTCTTTTTTTCTTAAGGAAGACCAAAAAGGCAGCTTGGTAGTACTTCCGGCGTCTGAACCTGCGCTTCCGAGTGTAGGTCTGGAGGGAGATGGGCAGAGTATGTGGCAGGAAGAGCCATCTGTCTGCCTGACTTTGCTTCTGTCTGCTCCATTAATTCTCCACTCCCACTATTATTTCTGTTCTTTCCTTGTCTCTGAGTCCCTCCCAAGTCACTTCCTTTCCCCTTGTACCTCTCCCCTATGTCTGTCTCTCCCTAACCGAGTCTGTCCTCTGTGTCTGTTTCTCTGACTCATCTCTGACTCTCTCCCCTCCATTTCTGGATCCTTCTCCATCTCTCTGATTTCTCCCCGAATCTATCTTGATTCATTTCTGACTCTCCCCATTCCCCTCTCTTCACCTCCCCCCCACCTGGCTTTACCAGTTTTTGTGGGTGTGTCCCTCCCCCGTTTCTACCTTTTCTCCTGCCACCCTCAGTCTCTGCGATCTCTCCCCTCTCAGATCCCGCAGTCCTGGTCCTTCGGCCCTTCGGGTGGTTCTCACTGCTTCTGTGGCACGCCTCCCCGGCCACGATCCCATCTTGCTCCGCCTCCAGCCTCGGTCCCCTGCCCCGTTCAGCCACCCACTTCCCGAACCACCCACGCCCCTCAACGACCTCTAGCGCGCTTCTGACGCGCGACACAGAACCAGCTCCGGCCAGGTCCCTGGCCCCGGCCCCGCCTCGCCAGCGCCCTTCAGAGCTCCACTGGGGAAGGGCGGGGACCCAGGCGCGCGAGATTGGGAGGAGGTAGGGGAAGAAGGCTCTGAGCATCTGCCTTGCTTCCCACTAGTAGGAGGGAATCTCGGGAATCTCGGACGCGGGGTTTTCCTTGCACCCTGCTAGGTTAGCAGTGTTCAAGGAGTCCTAACTTGCAGCTAGGGGACCCAGGGAGCAAGGAGGAGCCATCACGTGGATCACGGTGCCCAATGGCCCTGGGGCCAAGTCTCAGAGGTCAACTCGACTGGAAGATTCAATAACAGCAATAGCAGTAATATCTCACACTGGCGTAGTACAGCAGTGTTTAGGAGTCCCCCAAAACTATTAGTCATTTCTGGGTTCTGTTCTTAGCTCTGATACCGCTGTGTGACTGGGACACATGACATCTGTAAAATGGGAAGAATGATACCTATCTGCCACAGCTGTGAAGATTAAGGCAAATAACGGTACAAAAAGTACCCAGTATGACACCTGCATATAGAAGGCCTACAAGAAATGGTACTTATTATCGTAGTAATAATTACAATTAGATCTTCCGAGATAAGAAATTCCTGGTAGAGCCATTCTTCACAGGAAGAAACTGGAGTTTGAAGAGGTTGGGACTTCCCACGGCAGGTGATAAGTGGGAGTCAAAGCTCTACCCCAAGAACCATGTCATGGGGCCCCTGCCTGTCTCTGTCCTCCTCTTGTTCCACTCTCCCCTCCACACACTGCCTTCTGATCTCACTGCCCTCCTTTCTGTTCCTCAAGCCAAGTTCTCCCCTGCTTAGGGCCATGAGACTTACTGTTTTCTCTGCCTAGAACACCCTTCCCCACTCTTGGCAGAGCTGCTTTCTTGCCTCAGTTGAAGTGTCAGCTCCTTCAAGAGACCTTCCCTGATCCTTCCCTCCCAAAGCACCCCCCTCCATCTTTTGCACAGCAGCCTCCGTTTCCTTCATAGAACTTATCGCGAGTGGAAATTACCTTGCTAATTTATTTGTTTCTTTTTTTACTGTTTGTCTTCTCCTACGAAAAGCTAAGTTCCACAAGGGCAGGAATTGTCAGTATTGTTCCCACTATATCCCCAATTCCTAATACCCGCACCCAGCGTGGTACAGGTGCTCCATATTGTTTGTACAAATCATTGTGCAAAGTTAGGGAGCCATAGGTTCAAAAATATTAGTCCGAATATGCTTAAATGGGATGCCAGAGTATCCATCCTGACAGGAAGAGGAAATAATTTGTAACACATATAGGAGGTGCTAAATAGATATTTGTTGAATGAATGAATTTTGCTAAAAGGCACTTACTGTGGCATTCCATCCGGGGCTTCTGCCTCTCTTTTGCCCATTTATTTAGGGTTTGTTGGGTAAGGCTCAAGGAGGCAGTTAGGGCCTACGAGAATTTCCTTTCTGATGGTGCAAGAATCTTCTTTGCAGCCTCTGCACTTGGGACATCACTGCTGTCCACATCTATGTAGTATACCATTCCTCCTCTGCGGACTCTCTGGGAACACTAAAAAGGGGATCCTGGGACACTGATATTCTGGAGAAAGGACTCCACCCATCTGGCTCTTTTCAATGACTATAATCCAACTTCTACTGCCAACAGATCTAATGAATACATAATAGTCTTAGGGCTAATTGGGCCTCTATGGCTTAATTAGCCTCTCTGATTACCCCTGGGGATTCTTAGATGGCTCCAAGATTCTAGGAAATGAAATCTGAGAGAGAAAGTGACAAGGAGAGAGCAAAGGAGGGATGATGAACAGGAGAGAAGACACATCTCTCTTTTCACAACAACCCCTCCCAGTGCCCCCAGATCTTGCATGTAATTTATAGTAGAGTTTAAGGGAATGGACTTTTGAACTAGACAGGCGTGGATTAGAATCCTGGCTCTTGGGTGAGTTATTTCATCTTCCTGAACCTGTTTCCTCATTGGTAAAATGGGTACCTGGAGAAATCAGTCACAGCATGGATATTAAGTAAGATAATACATGCAATAAACTTAGCTATTGTAAGGCACAGAGGAAGCAGTTGTATGGCACAAAGGAAGAATTCAGTAAATGTTAGCTCTTACTGTTATTGTTGTTGTTATACACAGGTGGAACATGGAGAAACACATCTGGACATTAGGAAAAATGGTGCCAGGAAGTCATCAGTTCTAGGGGCTCCTAAGAGCAAGGAAGCCCAGTCATACCCTTGCCCTGTTTTGTCATCTCAGGCATAGACATGGAGTATTGAGATACTGCACTCTGCCTTTGGGAGGGTGAGGAAGTGGCTAGAAGCTAGACTGTCAAGGTCCAAGGACACCTCTGGGCTGGGACCTCAGACAAAGGGCTCCTGGTATCTTTTCAGTTGTCCTCCTGACTTGTCTCACCAAAAGTTTTGCTGCCCGTGTTGCTGAAAGGCATATAAACTGTTAGGATCCTGGACCCTAACAAACCGTAACAAGTCTAATTTTGTCCTCCCTGCTCCATCCCAGCCCTGAGGCTATAACCTGGGCTAGTCCAGGCGAATGCCAGGGTTGGGAGGGTGAGGTCTGCTACCCGCCTGCCAGCTACCTGTGACTCACCCTTCCTTTCCCTCCTCTGGCTTCCCTGACCACCCCCACCAACCTGACGTGAGAAAGTAAGAAGCTGACTTGGAGGCAGAGACTCCTGGAACATCCTCAGAGTTGGGAGGTACCAACTTTCACACTTTTCAGAGGAGGAAACTGAGGCCCAGATGCAAAGCCACAATCTCAGGGTCATACCCAGATTCCAGACATCCTGTCCTTTGTCCATTCCATTAAATTGTAGCGCCTCTACTTTCTAGATCTTACTTTAAACAGTAAATACCAAAATTGCTCATAACCAAGAGATAAATATGATTTCCAAGGCCAGTGCGAACATTTAAAGTTTCCTTTTTCACTTCAATATTTGTCACTCCCATTCCAAATCATATAAATTCATCATTACTCAAGAATCAGCTATGCCCCCAGAACATTCAGGCTGACCCAGCAAGAAACCCAAGAGGCAGGTCCAGGCCTGATTACCTGGACTTCTGAATCGCTTAACCACACCAAGGGCTGCATCCTCCTCCTCTTTCCCAGGACGGGGGGGGGGGTGTCCCTCTATTCTTTCCTGCCCATCCCTGTTACTCGTCAGTGGCCCTGGCAAGGGAATCATTAGCCGTGAAGTCTCAAAATTCATTAAGCCTCCACAAACACTGCAGATGGTAATGTTGCCTGATTAAGGGTGTGTGTGTGTGTGCGTGTGTGTGAGAGAGAGAGAGAGAGAGAGAGAGTGTAGTACAGGAGGAAGTTACGATGTTGGCATGGTTGGGGGATGTGGGCTCATAGTAATGAGGCTGAAGAGATGCCCAGTAGTAGTCACATTTCTTCCTCAGTAAAGCTCACTTCCCCCATTTAGAGGTGAAAAGTGGGATTCAGACCCAGATAGTTTCAGAAACTTCCCGGTGACAGGTGTGGAAAGGGTAGGGGTGGGAAGTTGGGCACCAGGAGGCCAAAGAAGAACTCCTGTGCACCCCTGCAGCGCTGTGGAGGTTCCAAAACGGACTTCGCTTGACTCGGGCCCCTAGGAGCCAAGCTTCACCATCCTTCCGAGTGACAGGGGGGATGGAGGGGAAGGTCTGGGGGAGACGCTGCCTACGGAGCTCTGGCCCAGCTCTCCAGCTGCCCCCCGCGTCCTGGCGCAAACCCTTCTAGCTACCCACTCCAGCTGTGGGGCTTCCTCCTTCTCCGCCCAGCAGCCCTACCCCAGCCCGGCGGCGGCCCCTCCCGTGGCCCCCGCCCCCTCCGGCTCCGGGGGGTGGGGAGGGTGGGAGGCTCGAGGGGGCTTGCGGGGTCTCTACCTTGCCTGCGGAGGGCGCGCGGTGGGAGCTGAAGCGCCGGCGCGGGAGCTGGAGCCCGAGCGGGGCTGGAGGGGACGGACCAGGCAGGCGCGGCCGCCGCGAGGCCGCCCAGTTCCTGACGACACAGCTGCCCGCCCCCCGCCCCGGCCTGGCCGCCCGCGCCCAGTGTCCGCGCCCCCGACTCCGGGAACTCTGATCTGGAGAAGCCCCTGTTTCCAGTTCACCAAGCTTGAGCCCCCCCCCCCCCCCAATATCTCCAGAGCTCTGGCCTCTGCCTCTTTCTCCACATCCTGCGCTTCTCATCTTCTTCCCGCCTCGGGACAGCTCGGTTTCTATCCATCTTCCAGTCTTTCTAATCAACCCATAGCCTCTCCCCTCATGCCAGCCCCGGGAGGTTATGATAGAGGGCAGGGCCGCTGATGGCACAGCTTGGCAGGGGCCCACCCAGGCAACGTCTGACCCTCTCCTAATTGCCGCCATCCAGGGATTTCCCTCCCCAACTCCTTTCCATCCACCACTGACAGAATTCATACTCAGAAGATTCCACAGCTGCAAGCCCAGAGTCCCAGACACTGCATCGTGAGATACAAATGCCTCCCTCCTCCCATGGGCTCCGCAGTGTTTAACACTGTTTGAGGCCCACCTTTGCCTCTAGGTTTTTCACCCCTCTAAAACCCAAACCCCAAAGGGCTCAGACTTGTTTTCCCCAATATAAGTACACCTCCTTCTCTCAAGACTCAGGGCCTTCCCTTAATTCTCGGGTTGTTCAGGTGCGAGGAGCACTCAGGTCGGTGTCCACTCTTTCTCCATGCTCTAACCCTCCCACTTTACCTGCTGACCTTGGCAGGTGCTGTAAAAGGCCCCTGCCAGAAGTAGGGGTGAGAGAAGATCCTTTCAGCTCCTCCTGTCTGGAATCTGTTTTGAAGTTGTTAAGGCTCTTGGGCCAGCATGGATGATGGCGGGACTGACGGTGAGTACAACGGAGATAGACAAAGGCCTAGGACCTCCTGGTAGGAACTGGGGACCCAGGCATCCTCCTCCCTGGCCCCGCCCCAACCCAGGCTAACCCCCTCCTACCCGTCCTTGAACTAGGGCACAGTAACAGGGCTTGAGTTCCTGGAATCTTCCCTCTTACACCTGGTGGTAGAAGAGAGGGGGAGGGGAGAGCTCTGACTGGAAGGTTGTACTGTGTGATGTGTGTATGTGTGTATATGCATATACACACACATACACACACATAATATAGACATACTTTTGGTGGGGGTTGGAGAGAAGGCATGAATACACGAGGCCCTCTAGTGGCAATGAAGGGATCTAAGCAGTTCTTGAATGTTTCCATACAGGCTTGTTGGGAAAAAACCTCCATTTTTATCAGAAATGTAACTGCTGAGAAATAGGGCTTGGGAGTATTGTTGTACCTGAACTGGAGATCTGAAGGAGGCAGGGGTTGGAGAAGGTCTGTCTCTCTGCTACTGTCTCCCAGTCTTAAAAAGACAAGGGCCATGCTATTCCCATGCTTTTTCTCCCCTTCCTTTTTTTTTTTTTTTAATTATTATTTTAAAGTAATCTCCACACCCAACATGGGGCTTGAACTCACAACACAGAGATCGAATCACATGCTCCACCCACTGAGCCTGTCCCCTACCTATATAACCTCTTTAGTCATAAGAAATCATAACCTCTTGAAGGCCCATTATGCACCAGGTCCTGTGCTTAGTTCTGTAGACAGCCAAAGACATAGCACAACTTAAGGACTACAGTAAAGAGTGGCTTGGGGTGTGTGTGTGTGTAAAGCCTCCCCACTCTAAGCCATCTTAAACATACAATATAAGAAAGAACAAGTCTCCTAGCACCTCTTGCAGTTTTCTGCCCCTGGACCTCTCATCTAGAATGATACTAAGCCTTTAAGGCACTCAGCTTTGCTTGCAAACAATGCTAGTGGTGATAACACATTACATATGACCTGTGTTTTTCACTCCATCCTTGGATATGTCTCTACTTGCAGTTAAATTGCTCCTGTTAAGATTTTTTTTTTTTTTTGAGACTTCAAAGTGGGGCCCAGGGGTGATCTCTCTAAGGAATAGGATGAAATCAGTCATACCCTAAGCTTCTTTGTGTCTTCTTTAGGATCTGTGGTCCATCATACATCGTCAGTTATTGGTGAGGGTAGGAGGGGAAGAAAGGCCAAGAAACATCTAAGGAGGAGGCGTATAATGCCTACTGTTCCAGGTGCTCATTTCTTTAATCAACCACATCACAAAAATCAGAAAGAAAGAAACCGCAATGAACAAAGGGAAAGGAAAAAACAACAGCCTTGTTCTCCCCAGCCTCTTCTTTCTCCTCTTCCTTCACAGGGTGTGTGTTTGTGTGGGGTTGGGGGGGGCACATCCGGGGCCCAGGGCTGGGTCCCAGTCAGGTCTGCTGGGCAGACAATTGAGTTTCACTTCCTGTCAAACCCAGAAGAGAGGCCAAATGTCTAGGGGCACAAGGGGAGGGAGGGTTAAGGTTGGTGGTGGACAGGGACCACTTTAGGATTCACTCTTAGAGAAAGGTGCAACATATCCCTCTAAAGGTTTCAGCCCACACTCTCACCTGTAATAATCAAGGCTAAGGACAGGATGCTGACTCAGTGAGCCCGAAGCACATTGTTGAAAGAGAGTAGGGGTTAAGAATGGCAGTATTAGAACACTTGCAATAAGTGTGTATGGAATGCAAATCAGTTTTAAAATGAGTCTTTTTTTTTTTTTTAAGATTTTATTTATTTGACAGAGATCACAAGTAGGCAGAGGCAGGCAGAGAGAAAGGAAGGGAAGCAGGCTCCCCGCCGAGCAGAGAGCCTGATGCGGGGCTCGATGCCAGGACCCTGAGATCGTGACCTGAGCCAAAGGCAGAGGCCTTAACCCACTGAGCCACCCAGGCGCCCCTAAAATGAGTCTTTTTGAGACCTTTTGAGTTGGGCCTCTGGTGGAAGTCAGAGGGTAAAGCATGGGATGGAAGACAAGCTGTGACCTGAGAAAACTGCAAAAGCTTCATGTCAAAGCTTTAGGAAGTTCCTGGTCAGTCATTACTCTCACCTTTTTATTTTTTAAGTGGGCACACAGCTAGTGTTAGAGGTAGTCACTAATATTTGCCCCTCTCTACGGGTTCCAGCGGTACAGTTGGACATTAACCTAAGCCAAAGTGGGGGATTTGGAGGAAGGTAAAACAATCAATAAAGGAAAAACAAAAAAACAAAAAAACAACGTAGTTGGGAGAGCCAACACCTGAGGAGAGGAACCTGCAGCCGGCCACTCCCAGGCTGTAGGGCAAACTAGTTTAGCAGGATTTAGCCCTTAAGGAACGACAGCGGCTGAAAAGAGCGGGGGAGGGAAAACATTTAGGTTCCTCTAAAGAATAGGGAGGCACGGGGCGGGCCGGACTGCAAAGGGAGTGACCGTACAAGCCCCGACTCGGGGGCTTAATATTAACTGGCTCCGCCCCGAAGCCCTCACTCTGCCCTCTGACCCCGGGGCCCAGCCTGAGGAGGTTCCCGGGGTCGAAGGCCAGAGCAAACTTGGTCCGTCCTCACTACGCTGCCCGAATCCTCGGGGCCGCCCCAGGGGCAGGGCTAGCCCGGGCTCCCCGCCCAACCCGGCCCGCCGCCTCCCCGGTCGTGGAAATCGCCAGCAGCCCTGAGGCTTTGGGGACAGGTGACCGACCGGCAGCACCCTCTGCCTTGCACGCCCCTCTCGCGGATCTCTGTACCGAGGGTTGAGCTGGGTAGCCGAGGGCAATCGACACGCGATTTCGACCGCCCCACTTCCTAAGAGAGGGTCAGTTGGGGGTCTTCCATTCACCCCTGACAACATTGGTGCGCCCCATTCCCCAAGCCGCTCTGGGACCTCGGTGCAGGCTAAGGCCTGAATATTCTAACTCAGTTTTCAGCCCCACTTTCCGGGTACAGGTGGGCCTTGCCCTCTTTTCCCTGGAAGGTCCTGGACGACGGAGAGGGGCCGTGCATCGGAACTTCTCTCGGCGCCCAGAGGACTGCTTTACACGGAGCAGGCACCCAATATTTGTATCCGTGGCAGTAACTGAGCCTACGGCTTTTACTTGAAGTCTTTAGCTTCTTCTACCTTCTGCCTCCTCCACCTCCTTCCACGAAATGGTGTACTCTCCCTTTAAGACTAAAATGGTGGCTGGCTATGATCGGGACTCCACTTCCGGTGGGGAGGGGGGCGGGACCCCAGCCCGCTCACGCCGGAAGTGGTTTGCGTTTTCAAGATGGCGACTCCCTATGTAACTGACGAGACCGGCGGTGAGTGCGGGAGGCGCGGAGCCGCTTCTCCCCGGGCTCTCGGGGCAGGGGTTCGGACTTGGAAAGGGGTCTGTGCCCCGCCCATCCCGGGGCCCCTCCTTTTGCCCCGCCCTCCGGACCGCCTTCCCCATTCATTCTCTCCTATGGGGTGTCACCTGCGCCCCCTTCTGGTCTCGTGTTTGGGGGTCTCTGCTTCCGGTCACCCAAACCCTGGGGTCCTTCAGTGGAAGTCCCTGCTCCAGAACCCTCATGGGCCCTTAGCTTTTCTCCAGTAGCTGGCGATCCCATATCTCTTGGTTTCTCTAGTCTTGGGAGCTCCTACACTCTCAGTTCCCTCCAATTCCAGCTTTTCCTCCTCTGTTCCCCTCCCCCATCTATCTGCTGTACCTGCCTCCTGCCCTACCCCAGCTTCGTTTTGATTCTCTTTCTCGAAGTTGTATCTGTTAAAGACCTCTTTATTGCTATATAATGCTTTTTCCATTCTCTTCCTCGTCTTCATTTTTGGGTCACTGAGGTTCAGAGGTATGAAGGGAAGAAGAACCTAATATAACTTTCAGCTTGAGTTTTCTTCCTGATGGCATCACTCTTCTGTATTTTCTCTGGTGGTGATGGTGATAAAAGTTGAGGGATCTGAGGAGGAAGAAGGCAAATAGGAGGTGTCTAGTGTGGCCTCTCAAGCCCTCTGACAAATTCATAGAATCCATTGTTACTTCTGGTTGGAGAAGAATTTCTGGCCTGGCTGATTGAAGTGCTGAAGTGTCCATTGTGTATGGAGGTTTATGTGTTGAAAACTGAAATCAATATTTTCATTCTGGTTTTGTCCCATCCTAATTTCCTCATCTTTAGAAAAATGTGCATAGGAATATCTACGTAGTGACGATCAAATAAGATAGCATATGTGAAAGCAGTTTATAAAATCTACAAGGCAAGGTGTTCACTGTTTTTTGTAGCCTTCACTGTGTATGTGCATCTTCTATAGAACTGACACTGTGTATGCTGTGTTTTAAAATGTGCCCTTTATGCTTCTTGCTTTGCTACCTTGCATGTTCCTTACATCTCAGCCCACCTCTCCTATGGTATCTTAGGACAAGCCAGGTCTCTGCTGTTCTCCCCAGCCTCACGTTTCAAAGTGTTACACAGAACCTCTCTTCTCCAGTTCTCTACTCAGTGGGTCCTTCATCTACTGGCTCCTTTTAATGTGTGCTTTGGAAATATTTTACTCATTGTCTAGTACACTTTTCTTTATTTTAAATTATTTTCTTTTTAAGATTTTTAAAAAATTTATTTATTTGTCAGAGAGAGAGATAGAGAGAGAGAGAGCACAAGCAGGCAGAGTGGCAGGCAGAGGCAGAGAGAGAAGCAGGCTCTCCGCTCCCACGTGGGACTCCATCCTAAGACCCTGGGATCATGACCTGAGCCGAAGGCAGCGGCTTAACCAACTGAGCCACCCAGGCGTCCCAACTATTTTCTTTTTAAACTGATTTCGTGAAAATCCAGGTACCACGTTTCACCCTACCCTCCTACTAAGAGGTATCTTCTATTCTCTGTGGCTGTGTAGAAGAGAAGGAATCACACTGCTTTTTTGCTTTCTCTTACTATTTTTAGATCATTAACCTACCACGGTCACTCTAATCTTTATAGAAGGTATTGCCATGCAATTATAGCATTTTCTGTAAAACCTCAGGGTTATCATTTTTTGCCCATGAGGGCCCAGATCTGTTGCATCACACTTTTTCCTCCAGTGTTTCTTGCTGTTATTCTCAGTGTCTCCAGCATCTTTGGAATACTCTGATCTTTTTTTTTTTTTTTTAAATAAACTGGTGTTTTTATTTGTCTTAATGGCAAATCAGTAAGAATATTTTTTTTTATTTTAATAAACATATAATGTATTTTTATCCCCAGGGGTACAGGTCTGTGAATCGCCAGGTTTACACATTTCACAGCACTCATCATAGCACATACCCTCCCCAGTGTCCATTTCCCCACCACCCTCTCCCGTCCCCCCTCCCCCCAGCAACCCTCAATCTGTTTTTTGAGATTGAGTCTTTTATGGTTTGTCTCCCTCCCAATCCCATCTTTTCATTTTTTCTTTTCCTACCTCCCCCCAACCCCCCCGCATTGCATCTCCACTTCCTCATATCAAAGAGATCATATGATAGTTGTCTTTCTCCGATTGACTTATTTTGCTAAGCATGATACCCTCTAGTTCCATCCACGTCGTTGCAAATGGCAAGATTTCATGTCTTTTGATGGCTGCATAGTATTCCATTGTGTATATATACCACATTTTCTTTATCCATTCATCTGTTGATGGACATCTAGGCTCTTTCCACAGTTTGGCTATTGTGGACTGGAATACTCTGATCTTACAGTTCCTCAGCACAAGATGGTTGACTGTCATTTGTATTTTTTTTTTTTTTTCCTTAAGTAGGCCTTGCTCAGTGTGGAGCTTAACTTGGAGCTTGGACTCACAACCCTGAGATCAAGACTTGAGCTGACATCAAGAGTCAGTCTCTTAACCAGATGAACCACCCAGGCACCCCTTCTTTGTATTTTTAAAGTAGCTGCACATCAGGGGCGACTGACTGGCTCAGTCTGTTAGGTGTCCCACTCTTGGTTTCAGCTCAGGTGGTGGTCTCAGTGTCTGTGAGATCCAGCCTGGCATCAGGCTTTGGGCTCAGCAACAGTCTGCTTGTTGCTCTCCCGCTGCTCCTCCCAGTGCTTGCTTGCTCTCTCTCTCTCAAATAAATGAATAAATTCTTAAAAGAAAAAAGTAGCTGCACATCAGAATCACTATAATTGGGACCTCCTCTGTGACACTGTTTCCCCTTTAGGTGCTCTCCATCACTTACTTTAGCCTCCGTACCAGTTACCTTTTTCACATCCTATTTCTCATACCTGTTTCTGGTATCCACAGAATCTGCTTTTTGCCCTTCTTTGGTTCTTGACCTTTCCCATTTCATTACATCTACCAGTACCTTCATGACTACCTTTGATGCTGCTCTGCTCGACCTTGGTGACTAGCCCCTTTGATACTATCTTCATTGCTTTTCTTCATTTATTTTGATCTATACTTAGCACGCATTTCTGTTATCTTGAATCATACCCATCACCTATTTTCTTGGCTTCTAATGTCTAGGCCATAGCACATGGCTAGAGAAAAAGCACAAAACTAGCACATTCAGTATAATAAAACTTAGTGTTAATTTCTGCCAAGATGCTGGCTTCTCTCCAGTTCTTTTTCCTTTGCTTACATTCTGTCATGGTTCTTTCCCCCAACCTTTTCCAGCATTCTGTGACCCTCCCCTCTAATTCTCTCTCTTATGGCAGATGGCTTCACTCCCTCTTCCCCCCTCCACTTTCTGTTTCATTGAAAAGTCAAGGCCTATCATTTCTTTCCTGTTCACAGCCTGATTTCTTGAATAACAGGTCTCCACATACTGTTTTCGTTTCCTTACTGCTTATTTGTCCCTTAATTCTTTAGTTTTGTTTCTAGTGCCACCCTCTTCCTGGTCGCCTATTCTTTTTTCTAATTGATGGGTCAATAACTTTCATTCTTAAATATACTGTCATACCTTAAAGTCAGTCTGCCCAAAATCAATGTATTTTTTTCCTTCCTTATTTCTGTTAATGACACCTAGCCAAACCAAGAGCAACTTTTTGCACCATCACCCTTTTTAATTTTAAATAGACTTTACTTTTTAGAACAGTATTAGATTTATAGAAAACTTGGGAAGATGATACAATTCCCATATATGTTACACTCAGTTTCTCCTATTATTAACATCTTACGTTAGTATGGTGCCATTATTACAATTAATGAACTGATACTGATACTTTTTTTTTTTAAGATTTTATTTATTTGTCAGAGAAAGGAAGAGAGCACAAGCAGAGGGAGCAGCAGGCAGAGAGAGAAGCAGGCTCCCTGCTGAGCAAGGGGCCTGATGGGTTCTATCCCAGAACCCTAGGGTCATGACCCGAGCCAAAGGCAGCTGCTTAACCGACTGAGCCACCCAGGTGCCCCTGATAAATTATTATTAATTATAGTCCGTACATTATTCAGAGTTCCTTAGTTTTTACCTACCTTTCTTTTCTGTTCCAGGTTCCCATCCCAGATACCACACTGCTTTTAGTTTTCACGTCTCCTTAAGCTCCTTTTGGCTGTTAACATTTTCTCAGACTTTTCCTTGTTTTTGATGACCTTGATAGTTTTGAGGAGTACTAGTCAAGTATTTTATAGGACGCCTCTCTTTTGGAATTTGTCTGATGTTTTTCTCATGATTAGACTGGGGTTATGTATTTTTGGTGTACAACCTCAGAGGAAAAGTGACATTTTCATCATATCAGGGGTACCTATCATAACGATTTTTTTTACTGTTGATACTGACCATGATCACTTAGCTGAAGTAGTGTTTGTAAGGTTTCTCCACAGTAAAGTTACCCTTATTTCCCTTATCTTTTTCATACTACACTCGAGATAAAAGTCTCTATTCATGGCCCATAAAGAGAGAAGTTACACTTCCTTCCTTAAGGATGGAGTATTTATACATGTTATTTGGAATTTTTCTGCAGATTTATCTCTTTTCCATTTATTTATTCAATCATTTATTTATAGCAATATGGACTTTGGGTTATAATCCACTATTTATTTTATTGCTCAAATGTTCCAGCTTTGGACATTGGAAAATTTTAGTTGGCCCTGTGTCCCTTTGACATACCCCCAACAGTGTAGGTTTTTGTTTTTGTTTTTTTAGCTCTTCCTTACTTTCTGGCGCTAGAAGATGCTCCAGGCTCGTCTTTTTATCTCCTGTCCCAGTCCTAGAATCAGCCATTCTCCAAGGAGCCCCTATTCCTTTTACTGGAGAATAGTATCAAGAAACCAAGATCAGAGCACTAGGTATTTTTGTTCTATTTGTTGCATCATCTTTTATTTCTCTCTTTCCCCATCCCCTGCCATACACTAGTTGTCAAAATGTCATTCTTCTATTCCTACTGCCTATATCCTTATCCCATCTTCAATACTTGTCAGGTACATGGCCTTGGGAATTTTAAACCTTAGGAATCTAAGCTTTAGTTTTCTCATCAATGAAATTGGTATATGTGCTGCCAAAGCAAGCACTCATCAATGAAATTGGAATAATAACTCCTACCACATAGTATTATTGTGAGAATTAAAATTTAAATGAAAGGATGTACATTTCTGGCACATACAAAGTGCCCAGCAAATGGTTCTGTAAGTATTACTGTTTGTAAGGATTATTATATGGATCAGAAGAGATTATATATGCAAAGTATCAAGCATAGTACCTGAGTCATTCTTCATCCTTGATAAAATTCCATTTTCCTTTATCCTGAAAATATTGCTGTGACCTCCTAAATAGTTGTCCTATCTCCAGTCTCTCTCTCTCTGTTCCAGTTCATATGACACACTATTGCCAGATTACTGTTCCTTAAGTACAGATTTACTTACGTAATTTTTGTTCAATATAAATCATTCACCCAGAGTCTCCTGTTTAATTTGGGACATATCCTTCTGATCTTTGTTTTTTCTGTGAATTTTTAAAAAAAGATTTTATTTATTTATTTGACAGAGAGAGACACAGCAAGAGAGGGAATACAAGCAGGGGGAGTGGGAGAAGGAGAAGCAGGCTTCCCGCCGAGTAGGGAGCCTGATATGGGGCTTGATCCCAGTACACTGGGATCATGACCTGAGCCGAAGGCAGAGGCTTAACCCACTGAGCCACCCAGGTGCCCCTTTTCTGTGCATTTTTAAAACATTTCTTAATTAGATAGTATATGTATATTTTGCCTTTTCATTTAACCTTATGCTGTAAATATTTTTCCTTGCTATTAGAAATTCATTGTAAACTATAATTTTTTAAAATATTGGCAGAGTGTTTTATTGCTTGGGCATGTGCTTTCTCTTAAGTTTCTTCTGTTATTGAACTTTTATTTTATTTATTTATTTTTAAAGATTTTATTTATTTGTCAGAGAAAGAGAGAGAAAACATGAGTGGGGGAAAGAGCAGAGGGAGAAGCAGGCTCTGTGCTGAGCAAAGAGCCTGATATGGGACTTGATCTCAGGACCCTGACCTGAGCCAAAGGCAGACGTTTAACTGACTGAGCCACCCAGTCATCCCTGTTACTGAACTTTTAGATTGTTTCCAGTATTTTTGTTAGAAGAATTCTGTGAATATTTTTATGCATAATTTTTTGCCTGCATTTGGGGTTATTTTCTTAGGATTGAGTTCCCAGAAATAGAATTACTGGGTTACAGGGAATAAGCATTGATTGATTTATTATTGATGATAGAGTTAATTCATATTGATTACAGGAACCTTGGAAAATGTTTTTGTAAGCAGTATAAAAATACAAGTCAAATGCATATTTGGTAATTCTAGAACCCAAAGATAACTATAATTACACTTCCTTTTAGTTTTTCTGTGTACATATGTAGCTTATCTATATTTTACATAATTGGGATCAAAGCAAATAGCTATATTTCCCAAAATATGATCCTCGGAATGCTTAGTAGTCCTATAAGATATGCTACAAAATAGGTAAAAACAAAATAAATAGCAAATAAATAAATAAGGTTCCTGTGGTCAAATAAATTTGGAAAACTGTAAATCACACTCCCATTGTGAATAGTCACATGAATAAGAACACATTAAGTCCTGCTGATAAAAACAAAATTGCTGGGGTGCCTGGGTGGCTCAGTGTGTTAAGGCCTCTGCCTTCAGCTCAGATCATGATCCCAGGGTCCTGGGATTGAGCCCCACATCGGGCTCTCTGCTCAGCAGGGAGCCTGCTTCCCTTCCTCTCTCTCTGCCTGCCTCTCTGCCTACTTGTGGTCTCTGTCTGTCAAATAAATAAATAAGATCTTATTAAAAAACCAAACAAAAAAACCCCACAAAATTGCTTTCCTATGTTTAACCCATAATTGGCCAAACTTATTTAATGATTTTTGGGGGTAACTTTTATTAATATCATATGGAAATAGTATTTTATATAACAAAAGCTTTGGGAAATGCTCAGAAATGATAGGATTACCTTTATTGTCTTGCTCTGTTAGCCAGATTGCTTTCTAAAGGGTTTCACCACCAGCAGTATATGACTATGCTGATTTAACGACATCTTTGACCACACTGGTGTTCTTATCTTCAAAAATTCTACTACTCTGACAAATGGAAATTTTATTTTATTGTTTTATATTTTTTTCTTTTATTAGTGAGGTTGAACATTTTTGTATCTTTTTCATTTATAACACAATATGCAGTAGTAGCGTAAAATGTACAGCTTTTGGAACATAGCCTGGGTTTGAATTCTGCAACTTACTGACCATAACTTTGGACAAGCTATTAAATTTCTCATCAGTTGGTAACTGCTACTCTCTTTTTGGAATTGCTTGTGAAAGATACTACTCTTTAATATGAGCGCCAGCCGCTTTTCAGTATAGTATCACCACATACTAGGTCTCTGCCTATAACTCCCAGTGAAACCGGGCTATGTGGTGTAAGACAGGTGGAATAGCATTGTGCCTTTGTGATCTTGGACCCATCTTTAACCTCTTTTTTTTTTTTTTTTAAAGATTTTATTTATTTATTTGACAGGCAGAGAGGCAGGCAGAGAGAGGGAGAGAGAGGAGGAAGCAGGCTCCCCGCTGAGCAGAGAGCCCGATACGAGGCTCGATCCCAGGACGCTGGGATCATGACCTGAGCCGAAGGCAGAGGCTCTAACCCACTAAGCTACCCAGGCGCCCCCCATCTTTAACCTCTTAAGGACTCTTAATCTTAGCTGTAGATGATAATATCTACCCAATGTCTAGATTCAGTAGAGTAATATATGTAAAGTTTCTGATGCAGTGGAGCCACTTATTAATAAATGCTCTTTCCTAACTGTTCTTAGCATACTGTGAGTTTTCCACTGCTATGATTTTGCTTGTTGTTACTCCTCTTAGGCCCTTTCCCTTCCTTTCTCTGCCCACAGAAATATTAGCCACTGATTTGTTATTGTTACTACTATTACTACCTAGTATTTAAGGTTGGGTCCCTGAGATTCTCCTGATTTTCTGTCACCTTCCCCCATCAAACAGAGTGTGATTATGTAGTCTCTTGAAATCTGGTACCAGTATGTATCAGTGTCTCTTAAGATACCTAAGACGTTTATATTTTTGTTTTAGTCCTTGCCTAACTTGTCCACCCTCTTCCTTAGACTGTAAATTGCTTGATTTTTTAAAAAAGATTTTATTTATTTATTTGACAGAGGGAGAGCACAAGCAGGGGGGAGCAGCAGGCAGAGGGAGAAGGAGAAGCAGGCTCCCTGCTGAGCAAAGAGCCCGACGTGGGGCTCAATCCCAAACCCTGGGATCATGACCTGACCCAAAGGCAACTGCTTAACCGACTGAACCACCCAGGTGCCCAAATTGCTTTAAAGTAGGGACCATTTTACTCCCTCTTGATAATCCCTATAGCACTTACTAGGATACTTTTCTCATAGGAAGCTTTCAATAAGTGTTTATCCTTTTAATTAATTTGTAGTCTGGCTTCTGACTACCTTACTTTTCTGAAGCTATATTCTTTTTTTTTTTTTTAATTTATTTATTTGTTAGAGAGAGCGAGCGAGCACAGGCAGACAGAGTGGTAGGCAGAGGCAGAGGGAGAAGCAGGCTCCCCGCCGAGCAAGGAGCCCGATGTGGGACTCGATCCCAGGACACTGAGATCATGACCTGAGCCGAAGGCAGCTGCCTAACCAACTGAGCCACCCAGGCGTCCCTCTGAAGCTATATTCTTAAAGATAACTAGAAATTTCCAAACTGCCAATTCTTCTTTTTCTTCTCAGTTTTCCTTTTCCTTAATCTCTGTGCATTATTTAATACCCTTAATCAGCTGCCCTTAAAACTCTTTTGGTCTCCATGGCATAACACTGTCCTGGTTCTGCTCTCCTACAGTTGTTTTCTGTGAAAGGCTGACACCTTTTCTTTCTTGAGGAAGATCATCATGACCGTTTTTCCAAGGTCATTCCTCCATATTGGATCTTCTCTTTCTGTATTTTCCCCCAAGTTTTAGAAACCACATCTTTGTGTTATAATTCTTGGCCCTAAGATCATCCCCAGGCTCAGATTTGTCACACAGATCTCTTTTATTGAAACAGGTCATAGGGATTGAACAGTCGCTTCAACCTAACCCCTTAGAGTTCTCCCAGGCCTTGTGTTCTGTCTTGTCTCTTCACTGTGTTCCTGCCACCCCCCAAAATAAGGCCCTTTTACAGTTTAAGGCAACAGATTAAGGATTACGAAACAGCAGATGTGGGAGAATAGCTGAGTTTACCATGTTCTTATGGTAGCAATCTCTAATCTGTGGTTCTGACATTCTCAAGGGGACTACCTGACAATCCTGGTATCTTGCCCTTGGGTTTGAGTTCTAGGGGTAGGAATCTCCAAACCACTCCCTTCATTTTCACTTTACCTCTGAATGAAAGGACATGAAGGACAGAGGATGGAACCAAGAGGACATAAAATAGGTTCTCCTTTGTGATAACGGGCTATCTGCATCTCAGGGCTTCCAGTTAGGATGGCCATTCAAGAAGCTTCTGCCATGTCTTTTCTCACGTTCCATTGTTACTTGTCTTAAGCCTTGAACTATAATCTTTGTGCAATTATCTTAAATATATGTTTCGAGTATTGTCCTTTCCTCCTTAATTTCACGTAAAACACTGCCTGTCTAGAATTGAATTAGTTATTTTCACAAGGTTGTCATCTTCTCTAGACTTTCTTTGTGGTTTTGTTGTTGTTGTTGTTTTAAGATTTTATTTATTTATTTGACAGACAGAGATCACAAGTAGGCAGAGAGGCAGGCAGAGAGAGAGGAGGAAGCAGGCTCCCTGCTGAGCAGAGAGCCCAATGTGGGGCTCGAGCCCAGGACCCTGGGATCATGACCTGAGCCGAAGGCAGAGGCTTTAACCCACTGAGCCACCCAGGTGCCCCTGTTTGTTTTAATTCCAGTATAATTTACAATGTTGTATTAGTTTCAGGTATTAGATCGGTGACTTTTATCCTCTAAATTTTGCACATTCACAAGTGATACTGTAATTAGTTTATTTGTGTTCTTTTTTATTACCTTTCTTCCTCACTAGAATGCATGGTACAAAAGGCAGGACCCTTGCGTGCTTTGTTCATTGTTGTATCCCTAACTGCTGTTACAGTGCCTGGCACAACATCCAGTGCTCAATAAACATTTAAAATCCATGTGTGAATACATACTATTACCATATGCCCAATTTACCCACAGGTATGTTGTAAAAAATAAGAGAATACACGTGAAAAGCACCAGATTAAACCCATTATAGCAGTTTCAATTACCTCGTCTCTCTAATTCAAATCTTGGCAGTCTTTTGGCCTTATTGACTTCTTCATAATGAATTTCTCTTTCGTTTCCCTTTCAATACCCATAGAGATGATCTAAATCAGTTTTTCTCTGTGGTGACTGTTATTTTCATTTGTTCTACTTTTAGTTTCTATTATACATTTTGAGGTTAATCCTTAAGCACTGCTTTGAGCAGATCCTGGGTACTCTGGTTTTGGCCTTCAGTGTTCTCCCACAGTCTGAAGCTTAAGTCCAAACTCAGAGAGAGATTGGATACCTTCCATATTCTGACGAATTTACTTCTAGTCTCTTTTCCCATTACATGTGCTCTTTGCCCAAAGTATACTAGGTTCTTGTTCTCTAGTATGATGCTTAAATTTACTTATTTTTTTAAAAGAGTTTTTTTCCTAAGATTTTATTTTTAAGTAATCTTTGTGCCCAGTGTTGGGCTTGAACTTGCAACCCCAAGATTAAGAATCACATGGTTTACCAACTGCGCCAGGCAGGCGCCCATCTTTATTTATTAATTTGAATTTATTACAGCCTTCTATAGACTAGTCCCTTTGCCTCAGAGATCAAAGACAAAGTCTCTGCTCTCAGGGAAGAACGCAATTATGTTAAACATTAGAACACGATAAAGGCCAAAACAGGTGCTGTGCATCAAGGTGTTGCACAAAGGGCTACTTTTAACCTGGCCTGGAATGGGAAGGTCAGGGAAGACTTCACTGAGGAGTTTATACTTGAACTTGACCTTTAAAGATTTTATTTATTTATTTGAGAGAGAATGAGTGAGAGAGAGCTTGAGAGAGGAGAAGGTCAGAGGGAGAAGCAGACTCCCCAAGGAGCTGGGGGCCCGATGCGGGACTCGATCCTGGAAGTCCGGGATCATGACCTGAGCCGAAGGCAGTCGCTCAACCAACTGAGCCACCCAGGCGCCCTGAACTTGACCTTTAAAGACCAATAGGAATTAACTAAGATAAGAATCAAGGAAAGTCTATTCCAGGCCAAAGGAAGCAAAAGCAAAAATGCATAGACCATAGAGACACAGGTCTGGTAAGATTTGTGAATAAATATTCAGTGGCTGGAGCAGAGTGTGAGTGACTTAAGTGCTGAGAGAGGAGACTAGCAAGGCCTTTTTTGTAGTCCCATCTTCCATGTAAATACCCTGAAGGCAATAGGAATCCAGAATTTTAAGCAGGGTCCTGACTAGTTTGATTTGTCCCTTTGCCTAGTCCCGCATGCCTAAAATACTTTCTTTCTCATCTTTTCTCGTAACCACATTTCCCGTTCCCTGTCTAAATCCTCTCATCTTCCAAAGATTACAACAGGTCTGTGTCCTCCACAGAATCTTTTTAAATCACCAGGGGTCAAAAGTAATTTCACTCTCTGTTGTATACCTGTTCTCCAAACCATTTAGGTTTGAAACCTAAAATGAGATTTTTATCTTTATTTTTATTTTTTTTTTTAAATTTATTTATTTTTTATTTATTTATTTGACAGACAGATCACAAGTAGGTAGAGAGGCAGGCAGAGAGAGAGGAGGAAGCAGGCTCCCTACAGAGCAGAGAGCCCGATGCGGGGCTCGATCCCAGGACCCTGGGATCATGACCTGAGCCGAAGGCAGAGGCTTAACCCACTGAGCCACCCAGGCACCCCTAAAATGAGATTTTTTAAAAAAGATTTTATTTGGGGGGCTCCTGAGTGGCTCAGTTGTTTAAGCATCTGCCTTAGGCAGGCCATATGCTCAGGGTCCTGAGATGAAGATGCCCTTCTCCCCCCAACCCTGGTCAGGCACCCTGCTCAGCAGGGAGTCCATTTCTCCCTCTCCCCCTCCCCCATCCCCTGCTCTTGCGTGCACTTTCTCTCTCTCTCAAATCTTAAAAAAAAACAAACCTCAAGTGAATATAAAGTTTAGAAAAAAAGATTTTAAGTTATTTCCACACCCAACATGGGGCTTGAACTCACAATCCCAAGATCAAAAGTTGTACGCTTTTGATCTGATCATGACCTGAGCCAAAGGCAGAGGCTTAACGACCGAGCCACCCAGGCACCCCAAAATGAGAGATTTTTAAAACCTACAATATGGGCACCTGGGTGGCTTAGTTGGTTAAGTGACTGCCTTTGGCTCAGGTCATGATCCCGGAGTCCCGGGATCCAGTCCCACATTGGGCTCCCTGCTCAGCCGTGAGTCTGCTTCTCCCTCTGACCCTCTCCCCTCTCATGCTCTCTCTCTCTCTTTCTCTCTCTCTCTCAAATAAATAAATAAATAAATCTTTTAAAAAAATAAAACCTACAATATAACAATATTAATGGGCATTCTTAGAAAGAAAGATTATGGGGTGCCTGGGTGGCTCAGTGGGTTAACTGTCCACCTTCAGATAAGGTCATGATCCCAGCATCCTGGGATGAGTACCACATCAGGCTCCTTGCTCACCCGGGAGCTTGCTTCTTCCTCTGCCTGGCTCTCTCTCTCTCTGACAAATAAAAAAAATCTTTTAAAATAAAAGATTATTTATAATCTAATCACCCGACAACTTTTCTTATTGCACATTCTTTTCTAAACTTAAAAATATACAAAACATATTTAATAATTGAAATAATGGTATATTTATATAGTTTCACTGTGTTTCATATTATGTCACATGTGATTTAAAATTTTATTATCATTCATTAAAATTATGTCATGTCTCTTTAAAGTTTATTTATTTATTTTTAAGTAATCTGTACACCCAATATGGGACTTGAACTTGCCACCCCGAGATCAAGAGTCACACACTTCTGACTGAGCCAACCAGGTGCCCCTATTATCATTTTTATTGGATGTATTCTACACTGTTCCTGTATACCTGGACTTGAAGTTTGTTTTTAATTTTTAGTTCTTTATAGATAATGACATAATTTACCCATGATTACCTCTCCCTTTCTTCTTTTTCTGTTTTTGTTTTTTATTGTTGGAAGTATTTCCTTATACTGTATTCTCAAGGTTGGAATTACTAAAGGTGTTGAATTATTTTTTACTTTAGCCGTTTACCCCTCCCCCATCAGTGACTTCCCAGGTTGTTGTGGATTCTTTGCTAATAGAGCTGTCTGGCGGTCTCTTCCTTTCCCTTCTCACTGTTTCAGCCAGTCTGTCTCTCATGCCAGGGTTATCGCACCCTTTTCCCCCCTAACTGGTTTCCTGAGTCTCCAGGGTTTTCCCTTGCCAATTCACCTTTTCATCCTGCCGGATTAATTGCCCTAAAACACTGCTTTGGATAAAAGAGTCATTCATTGGACAAATGTTTATTGAATGCATGCCATGTACCAGATATTAAACTCCTTAGCTGGCGTTTCAAGGTCTGAGCTTCCCCCGCTCATTAGCTTTACACCAGCCCTCTGACTCAGCCACCGTGTCCTGAACATGCCATCTCCGTTCCCACGTGTGCATTTGTTTTAGGATGAGCTTCTATTTTGAATCCATTCTGCCTCCTTGTTTACTTACGTGAGTTTGACTCTTTCTTTAAAGCCCAGCTCCAGTCAGTCCTCCCTCCATGAAGCCTCAGCTTTTTCATTCTTCAGTTTATACTCTTATCTTTAAACTGTTGCATTTAAGCAAAAAATATCCTCAGTGCCTTTCTTTTATTCACTAGATAAACTTTAAATTCCTTGATGTTGTGTTGAAGGCTTTCCAAGATCTGGCCCCATTTTTTTCTTATTCCCTAACATGAACTGTCTGATTCACCCGGACTCCTCTTTCTGTTCTCTAAATACTCCACGTCCCTTTCCACATCCATAACTTCTTTGCTTGCTTATTCTTTGTCCTGTCTCTTCTACCTGTCAGATCTTACCCATTTTCTTTAACAATTTTTTTTAGTTTTAATTAATTAATGATACTTGCATTTTGAACAAAAAGCCAATTCATGGAACAATATATAATCCATATGTAAGGACCTAGATTGACTTTTTAAAAAAGATATTATTATTTGATAGAGGGAGAATACAAGCAGGGGAGCAGCAAGCACAGGGAGGGGGAGAAACAGGCTTCCCACTGAACAGAAAGCCTGACATGGGGCTCGGGCTCAATCCTAGGACCCTAGGATCATAACCTGAGCCAGAGGCAGACGCTTAACCTACTGAGCCGCCCAAGTGCCTCTAGGCTTGACTTTTTACTTTTCTTTTACAAATCTTTCTTTTTACAAAAGTAATACTTAAAAAGAAAAAAAAAGTAATGCATGGGGTGCCAGGCTGGTTTAATTGATGGAGCATGTGATTTCCTCTCAGGGTTGTGAGTTCAAGCCCCATGTGGGATGTGGAGCCTACTTAAAAAACAAAGCTAAAAAAACCACAACACAACACATAATATAAGATATATATGTATATATAAGATTTCTAAAAACATACTAATGGTATAAATAAAGATATCTATGAGGACAGAAAGTATATATATTAATGGTTAATGGTTTCTATTACCTCTTCTTCCAGGTTGCCCCTCTTAAGATAACCAGCATTAAAGGCTTGGTATCTTTGGTATGTGTCCTTCCACACCTTTCTCCTTGCCCCTGTGTGTAAACTGAATGGACTGTTAAGTGCTGCTCCGTGCCCCAACAAGATTGGGAGTGTACCTTACACCAGCAGTTCTCAACAGTGTTGTCCAGGACCCTTGGGGGTTCTCTAAGACAGTTTCAAGAGGTCTGCAAGCATAACTATTTTTATTATATACTAAGATGTTAGTTGTCCTTTTTTTTTTTTTTTTTTTTTGCTGGGTTGACATTTGCTCTGAGGGTACAAAAGCAAAGGTGGATAAAACTGCTGGTCCCTTGGCACTAATCAAGGTGGGTACACCAACTCCCACTCACTGTGCTCTTCACTGCCACATGCTTGCAGTAAATAATGCCAGTTTCACTTAAGAATAGCCTTGATTATACACTAAGATTTACAAATTTTGTTAAACCCTGGCCCTTGAATACACATCTTTTTACTTTTTTCCAGCTTTATTGAAATATATTTGACACAGAACATTGTGTAGGTTTAAGGTATACAATGTGATGATATGATACATGTATGTATTGTGAAATGTTTACCACAATAAGGTTAGTTAACACATCCTTCACAAAATTACCATTTTTTTGTTGTTAAGGTCTACTCTCATAGCAACTATGAAGTATACCGTACGGTTCTCTGTTAAGGATGGTTACCATGCTTAGATTCCCCAGAACTTACTCGTTTTATAACTGAAAGTTCCTCATCTTTTTAACGTTCTCTGTGGACTAAATGGGAAGGGAAGATGAAACACTTGGCTGCATATTGAAGTATGGACACTGGCGCAGTTGTCCATAAGTTGCAAGCTAAACAGGCTTCCTTTCCACGGAACACCATTTTTACATAAAAAAACCGCTGACAAACTCATAATTGAGAACTGGGTATCTGCTAGGCATTTTCCTGAAAGGAAGGAAGTGAGCTTGTCATTTCAAGGAAAACAACTGACACTGTTTGTTGCCAGTGGTAAAATTCAAGCCTTCAAGTAAAAATAAGAATTCTGGAAAACTTGTATTTGCCACTGTGAGCTTGACAGCTTCCCAGTAAAGACTTTTCTGATCAGATTAATGAATATATTTTTTTAAAGATTTATTTATTTATTTTAGAGAGAGAGAGACCATGACCAGGAGGGGCAGAGGAAGAGACAACCTCAAGCAGACTCCAAGCTGAGCTTTGAGCCTGACGTAGGGTCTCAATCTCTTGACCCCCAGACTGCCACCCGAGCCAAAACCAAGGGTTGGATGCTTAACTGACTATGCCACTCAGGCACCCTATTTGTTTTGTTTTAAGATATATTTATTTATTTGGAGGGGAGCAGAGGGAGAGAATCTCAAGCAGACTCACTGCTGAGCATGGAGCCTGACACATGGCTCCATCCCATGGCCCTGAGAGCATGACTTGAACCAAAACCAAGAGTTGGACACTTGACCAACTGAGCCACCCAGGCACTGCTGTTTTTTGTTTTTGTTTTTGTTTTTTAATTTTGCATAGTAAAATGGATAATATTATAAAATAAGAGTGGAAGGGATTCTGAAAGAAAAAACTTTGAGGGTAATTACTCTCTACACATTGCTCTGCAACTTGCTTTTTCACTTAGTATATCATAAGCACCGTTCAAGCCAGAGTGAGCGCATTTATATCTGACACTCTTTCTCATAACAGCATGGTGTTCCATCGCGTGGATGGTCTGCATGTATTCAGGCACTCGTCTGTTGATGGCCAGACAAGTTGCTTTCGGTTTTTCCTATTTTAAGTTACGCAGCAACAAAGATCCTTTACATATGTCCTTATGTACTGGTGCTTTTACATGTGAAGTATGGATCCTTAAAAGTTGACCTGTTTTTCATGACCCATTTTAATTAAACTTTCCCTCTCTACATCTCCAGTCATTTCTGCTTCCTATAGTTCTTGTTTTTGCCCCCTTTTGGCTTTTTACTCAGGTATTGGATGCCCCCATGCTATTGTCTTGTGTTTTTTTTCTTTTTTAAACTCTTCTTCTCTGCCTGTCCTATCTTGCCAGCCAAATTAAAAATAGAATATAGTGTAAAAATAGAAACTCCTGGGGCACCTGGGTGGCTCAGTCGGTTTAGTGTTCAACTGTTGGTTTTGGCTCAGGTCATGATCTCAGGGTAGTGAGATCTGTGCGCCCAGCACAGATTCTCTCTGTCCTTCCCCTGACTTGCATGCTCTCTTCACTCTCTCAAGTGAATGGATAAAATCCTTAAAAAAAAAAAAGAAAGAAACTCCTGGGTACAGGGTTGGTGTATGATACAGTGTTTGGTTACTCAACGAATAATGATGAGATGGGGAATTGAAGGTTGATGAGAGAAAAGGACGCCTTCGTGGTTGCATTTAGTGGCTGGATGGGGGCTGAGGAAAGCTGTGTGCTTTCATGGATTCTTTCAGATTGGGAAATATTTGAAAATTAGGAAGAATAACTGTCTAACTTAATTCTCTCATTGCAGGCAAATACATCGCCTCAACACAACGACCTGACGGGACCTGGCGCAAGCAACGGAGGGTGAAAGAAGGCTATGTGCCCCAGGAGGAGGTCCCAGTGTGCGTGGTTAGGCGTGAGGAGGGGGTACTTAATGGGGTCCCTACAGAAAAGAAGAATCTCCTGATCCCAAGACCCTAGGAAATGGAAGGAGGGAGCAACTATCTGAGAAAGAAGAGAGGGGGCTGGGATTCAGCGATGAGTAAGAGGGGGTTAAAGTGCCTTGTCCCGTTCCTATGGCTTCTGTTCTTCGGAACCTCCAAACAGCATTCAGATATAGAGAACTTTAAGACCTGGAGACCTTCCCACAGCCTGCAGAACAGGGGGAAATTGGAAAGGGACCACAGGAGAGGAAGGAAGCAAGAAAGTGAAATGGATGAAGTGATTAGAAAAGGGCTCCAGAAGTCAGTGTTTCTTTGAAACTGTTGACCTCTCTTCCCTGCAGGTATGAGAACAAGTATGTGAAGTTTTTCAAGAGTAAACCAGAACTGCCCCCAGGTCTGAGCCCCGAGGCCACTGCTCCTGTCACCCCATCCAGGCCTGAAGGAGGGGAACCAGGCCTCTCCAAGACAGCCAAACGCAACCTGAAGCGGAAGGAGAAGCGGCGGCAGCAGCAGGAGAAGGGGGAGGTGGAGGCCTTGAGCCGGACTCTCGATAAGGTGTCTTTGGGAGAGACTGCCCAAGTCCCCAGTGCTCCGCAGGGCTCCCGGGCAGCCCCTACAGCTGCCTCTGACCAGCCTGACTCAGCTATCACCACTGAGAAGGCCAAGAAGATAAAGAACCTAAAGAAGAAGCTTCGGCAGGTGGAAGAGCTGCAGCAGCGGATCCAGGCTGGGGAGATCAGCCAGCCCAGCAAAGAGCAGCTAGAGAAGCTAGCAAGGAGGAGGGCGCTAGAGGAGGAGCTCGAGGACTTGGAGCTGGGCCTGTGAGGCCTTTGGGAAGTAGGGAATGGACTGCAGAACAAACCATGGGGCTCTCTGGGGTCCTGGGGAATGTGGGCAGCAGCGGTCAGGAGGGGGGACCCCCCATACTGACTCAGTTCCACCTCTCATGGTCCAACTCCGTCCTCCAGAGCCTAGCCTCGCCGTCATTCCTTCCCTCTTCTTCCCAACTCCTATTTTTTGGACTTTTCTCCCTCCCATTCCCAGTGTTGAAAATCTCAGTGACTACCCCAGGTACCTTTGCTGCTGATTTGGGTGTCTTGTTTAAAAGAGAATTGGGTGGGTGGGACTCTTGGAGAACTGAGGTTGAGGGTAGGGGGAGTACACCCAAGTCTTGGAGTCTTGGTTCCTGTTCACAGTGTTTATGGGTTATTTCTCCCTCCATTCCTCACCTCTTTTTTTTTTTTTTAAGAACAGAATAAACTCAAGTAGACAACATATCTGGCTTTGTCCCTCTCTTTTCAGCATGTAGGCTTCTAGTAGGTGTTTTATCTCCTTCAGTTTGGTACTGGAGGACAAGTGTTGGGAGTGATATTCCTTTTAATTTTTAAATTTTTTTTGAAAGCTTATTTATTTGCGAGAGAGACACACAGAGAGCACAAGCATGAGCAGGGAGAGGAGCAGAGGGAGAGGGAGAAGCAGAAACAGACTCCCCGCTGAGCAGGGAGCCCAACATGGGGCTCGATCCTGGGACTCCAGGATCATGATCTGATTCAAAGGCAGACAGACGCTCAACCAACTGAGCCACCCAGGCACCCCTAATTCTTTAAATTTTTAAAAATTATGAGTGTGTGCTAAATTAGCAACACTGATTTCTGTATTGTTTGCTCAGACTTGAGTGAATAGTATTTGGTTCATAATAAAAGGAAACTTAGAACAAATTTAATACCACATGTTAATTTCCATGTGTCATTATTCTCCTGCTGCAAAGCAATGGGACCTTTGTACCTCCCTTATTGTTTCTTTCTGAAGCTCTTTTGAGATTTTACCTTCGCAGATGCCACCTCAAGATGGTATTGTGGGACAAACTAACACAAGAAGCATTTAGAGCCAAAAAGAGCTATCACTTAGTTTTTGCATATGTGATTCACCCCTCCTCCCAATTTACCACAATCTTTCTTTCTATCCAGTTGCTAGTGTATAGAGACCAACGGAGGGGAAGTCCACTGTAATGAACCGTCCCCATTGTTCCAAGTTCTTAGCCTGACTCATACGATCCCACACAATCTGGCCTCATTTTTTGCCATTCCTCAACTCTGGCCAAACTGTGCTCCAACTATCCTGACTATTTCCTACTCATTGAATGAGCCCTATTCTCTCTGACCCTCAGTCATTTGCCCTTACGGGTTCCTCTGCCTATAATACTCTTCCTGACCCCTTCTGCCTAGTCAAATCTTTCTTAGCCTTTGGATCTCAATGTCATCCTCTCTAGGAAGACTTCCATTACACTCAAATATTAATTTAGGTGCCTCTCTAAACTTGCTTCCTTACTTAGGTTTGTAATGGTATTTATTACATTACGTTATCCTTGCTCACTTATTAGCCCTCTTCCTCTTCATCAGCTCATTACACTCCTTGAGCCCTGGGACTGTTTGTCATCATTGTATCCCAGTCCCCCAAACAGTAAATTCTCAAATAATTGCTTGAATGAATAAGGCCACAAGCCATGTGTATAAACAGAAGACGAGAGATAATTTGTGCCTCGAACAGCTGAGCTCAGTTAATGAGGACTTGCCTGGGCACCTCAGTGTGAGACTAAAAGCCTGAGTTCCCTTATGTTGGACCCCTGCACAACTGTAAAGATTTTATAAATACAACTTAATTGGCTTATATATAGATGTTTGATGTTTTATAAGTTCAGCTGCTTTAGGGGAGTCTATACCTTAAAAACTGTTATTAAGGAGAGATTGTTTTGCAAAAGGATTTGCCACAGTAAAGCTTTAAATTTCCTGAATCTTAAGTAGTTTGATTAAAGTTCATTTTGATATTTGTTGGGCCCTGTTAGTCATTATGCCAGTCCAGAGGGATGCAATTATGAATACATTGTAGAGCCTTCATTTAAGGAAACTATTAAGTTGTATAATTCACTAGTTAAGTACTAGGCAGATTTAATTAAGTGTTAGGCAGCACTGGTTTTGAGGGAGAACTAAGAAACCATTTCTTCTGGTTGGGGGAATGGAAAGACTTAATGGTGGTGTTGGATTTTGAAGATTATGACTCACATCTCAAGAAAAGCAGATAGGGGAGAGCAAGTTTGGCAGCACGAAAGGGATATGGTGAATTTGCTTTCAATTCTATAGGGACACCTTTCCTTACCAAAAAATTAGTGTTGATATAGGATAAAAATTGGCAAATAAACTAGTGTTTTGCAAAATGTGGGTCATGAAACTGATTTAGAAAGTGGTGACTAGTAGTGTGTTTTGTTTCTCAAGTTTTGTTGTTGTTGTTGTTGTTGTTGTTGTTTTAACATTTATTTACTTATTTTAGGGGTGCCTAGGTGGCTCAGTCGGTTAAGTGTCCAACTCTTAGTTTCAGCTCAGGTCATGATCTCAGGGTTGTGAGATGGAGCCCTGTATTGGGCTCCACGTTCAGCACGGAGTCGGCTTGAGATTCTCTCCCTCTGTCCCTCCCCCTGCTCGTGTGCTCTTTCTCTTTCTCAAAATAAATAAATAAAGTATTTTTTAAAAGAAGTTTATTTATTTTAGAGAGAGAGTCTCAAGTGGACTCTGAGCTGAGTGCAGAAAGAGAGGCAGGGCTCAATCTTACGACCCTGTGATCACAGCCTGAGCCAAAACCAAGAGTTGGACACAACTGACTGAATCACTGAGGTGCCCCAAGATCTTGTTTTTAAGTAATCTCTATGTCCAGGTGAGGCTGGGACTTACAACCCTGAGATCAAGAGTCACATGTTCTACAGACTGAGCCAGCCAGGCATCCCACTTGTGGTATTTCTAAATGGAGCAGAATAGAAAATAGCAGAGACTGATGCATAATAAGAGTAAATAGGTTTCAGGATAATTTTGTTTCAGTATGTGTGTGTATCACTATATATATCAGTGTTGAGTGAAAATATAAAATGTATTTCTTATCTTAATTTGCATGAAAATGAATTTGAAAGCCACTAATGAAAATCAATAGTAAGGGGCCAGGGCATCACCCACTCTCTCTAGTCACTCTATTTGAAATGGTTGGGGTAGAAGGATACTAGTTTAATTTCCCTCAATGGGCTCTTGTAGCTCATGGCAAAATAAATTAGCTCCTCCATTTCCTTTTACTATTGAGGCTATCTTACTATTTATTTGGAAAAAATTTCCCCCTTGCAGATGATTCCTCCTAATGTGCAAATAGCAAAGATTCTAGGGATCTGGAAGTGAGTTATTTTAAAACCTGCCATTTACTCTCATGGGCTCAGAGCCCATGTGTTAGTTTCTTATTGTCCACTAGATGGTGCTGTGAGGGGCCGGTATCCGCAAGTTATGCTGTCTCTAGACTCCAGCTTGTTTTGAAACTAGCAGATAGGTTTACTTAGGCAGAAAATCTTTCTCTTCAGGTTCCCAGGCATTCCAGCACAGGGTGTCTGGATCTCCCTCCCTTCCCCAACTATAATCTTGTCCTACAAATTGAGGAGGGTAGAGAATCTGGGATCAAGAAGGTACAATTTTTTGTCAGTATTGCCAACTCTCCGGAGAGATCAGAAATGCTTTACATTCCCCCGTGGAAATCAATGAAGATGCTCAACTGCAGTGGACGGACTGGAGGTTATACGCCCAAGACAATAACTGGCTTAGTGGGGGTATTGGAATTGGCTGAGAGGAGGGGAGGGAGAAGATGTTAAAAGTTCTCTTCCTTGGGGGTACCTGGGTGGCTCAGTTGGTTAAACAGAGCTAAGCTTCTGCCTTTGGCTCAAGTCATAATCCTGGAGTCGTGGGATGGAGTCCTGTGTAGGGATCCCTGCTCAGCGGAGAGCCTGCTTGTCCCTCTCCTCCCTGATTGTGCTCTCTCTCACTATCTCTGTCTCACTTCTCTCTCAAATAAATAAAATCTTTTAAAAAATATTTATTTATTTATTTATTTATTTTTAAAAGATTTTTAAAATTTATTTGTCAGAGAGAAAGAGTGAGCACAAGCAGTGGGAGCAGCAGCAGGCAGAGGGAGAAGCAGATTCCCCACTGAGCAAGGAGCCCGATGTGGGACTTGATCCCTGGACCCTGGGTTCATGACCTGAGACAAAGGCAGATGCTTAACCAACTGAGCCACCCAGGAGTCCCCCTGAAATAAATATATTTTAAGAAAAGGATCTGAGGGCACCTGGGTGGCTCAGTGGGTTAAGTCTGCCTTCAGCTAAAGTCATGCCCCATGTCAGGCTCTCTGCTCAGCAGGGAGCCTGTTCTCCCTCTCCCTCTGCTTGCCACTTCCCCTGTTTGTGCTCTCTCTCTCTGTCAAATAAATAAATAAAATCTTAAAAAAAAAAACCCAAAAAATTTTGAAAAAGGATCTCTTCCTTGGGCAAGCAACAAGTTATAGAATTTGATTATATTCAGCAAACATTTTTCAAGAGCTTTCTATAGGCTAGGAGAACACAAAGTTGAATAAATTTTGGTACCTACTTTCTAGAAGCTCTAGAAAAAGAGACAACACTCAACGATAATACAGTGTGATAAATAGGGGCATACACAGAGCACTGTGGAAGCAGATAAGGGACCCCTACGTCAGTTATGGTAGTGGGGGCAGGGAGATGGTGATCAGGAAGGTTTCCCAGAGAAGATGACAACTAGGCTTCCATCCTACAAAGATGAATAGGAGCCCTCCAAATCCACAAGGTTCTGCTGTACTCAGGTCTCCCCTGGTGACTTCATTTACTCTTGTGATTTCAACAACTACCTCTGTGCTAACAACTTTCAATGTTTCCCAAGCCCAGTCATCTCCAAAACCTGCCCATCCAGTGTCTTCTATTTGTATGTCATTTTTCAAATTCAACTTGTTTAAAACAAAGCACTGGAAGGGACCCAAGGCTTTGATTTTTATAGTAATCATATAATTTTTTTTGATTTTTATAGTAATCATATAATTTTTATCCTTATTCATTATATGGGTGGATATCACTTCCTGTATGAATTACTTCAAAAGCACACCAACTGGTCTCCAGCTTGGATCTCTCTCCACCACACATTTCCCCAGTCTGTCCTACATACTTAGATCTTCAACAAGATTTATCTTCCTTAAGTCCAATGTTTATGTTATCATTTCATTGAACAACAACCTTTAGAGGTTCTGTTTGCTCTACCCAATGGAGACCAAGCTCCTTCATCCAACAGTCAAGGTAGTTGTTGTGGTTTGAATATTTGTGTTCCCCACACCTCTCCATTCATGTTGAAATTCTAACCCCCCAAAAGTGGTAGATTTAATAAGTCGGGACTTTGAGTGGTGAATAGGACTTGAGAGTGAAGCCCTCCTGAATGGGATTTGCGCTTTTATAAAAGAGATCCCACAGAGCTCCGTAGATCCCTCCACCATGTGAGGTTACAAGAAGTCTGTGACCTGCAGGAGGGCCCTCACCTGACCATGCTGGCACCCTGACCTTGGGCTTTCAGTCTCCAGAACTGTGAACAATAAATTTCTCTTGCTTATAAATTATCCAGTCTGTAGTATTTTGTTATAGCAGCCTGAATGGTTTAAGACAGCGCTCTCTGTTCTGGTCCTGAATGACTCTATATCCTATGATTCCCTTAAGTGCCTTTTACAGCCAAACTCATTCACTCAATGTTTATTTCCTGAATATAGCTTATGCTTAAAAAAAAAAAAAAAGATTTTATTTATTTATTTATTTGACAGAGAGAGACACAGCGAGAGCAGGAACACAAGCAGGTGGAGTGGGAGAGGGAGAAGCAGGCTTCTCTTTGAGCAGAGAGCCCTATGTTAGGCTCAGTCCCAGGACCCTGGGATCACAACCAGGGCCGAAGGCAAATGCTTAATGACTGAGCCACCCAGGTACCCTAGCTTACGCTTTTCTACCTCAGTGTCTAAGTTTGCTATTATCATGCTTTCTATGTTCAGATAACATTAAAGGCAGAAAACATACATGACAATTTATATTTTAATATATAAAGAGTTCTTACAAATCAATAAGGAAAGACAGCCACTCCAATAGAAAAAATGGCAAAGTACATAAACAGACAATTCCAGCTGATATGGTTGGATTTAAATCTACCACCATGCTGTTTGTTTTTTATTTGCCCTATTTTAAAAAACAAGATTTTATTTATTTATTTGACAAACAGAGAGAGAGAGATCACAAGTAGGCAGAGAGGCAGGCAGAGAGAGAGGGGGAAGCAGGGTCCCTACTGAGCAGAGAGCCCGATACGGGGCTCGATCCCAGGACCCTGGGATCATGACTTGAGATCATTACCTGAGCCGAAGGCAGAGGCTTTAACCCACTGAGACACCCAGGTGCCCCTGTCCTATCTAATTTTGTTCTTGTTTTCTTGCTAATCTTGGATTGAGTATTTTTATCTTCCCTTACTAACTATATATATATTTATTTAGTAGCTGCACTAAGGCTTACTATACACATCCTTACCTTACCACAGACTGCCTTCAAATAATATTATATGATTTCATGTGTAATGTAAGAAATGTATAGTAGTATACTTCCATTTACCCTTTGCACATTCTTCTTGCTATTGTTGTCATACATTTAATTTCTACATATATCCCACTGTATATTGTTACTATTTTTGTCTTAAAGAATCTATTGTTTTTATTTATTTACTTAATTTAAGTAATCTCTACACCCAATGCAGGGCTCAAACTCACAACCCCAAGATCAAGAGTTGGATGCTTTACTGACTGAGCCAGCCCAGTGCCCCAAAGAGTCGATTATCTTTTATTTATTTATTTTTTTAAAAGATTTTATTTGTTTGACAGAGAGAGACACAAAGAGGGAACAAGCAGGGGGAGTGGGAGATGGAGAAGCAGGCTTCCCACGGAGCAGGGAGCCCGATGCAGGGCTCATCCCAGGACCCTGGGATTATGACCTGAGTGGAAGGCAGCTGCTTAATGACTGAGCCACCCAGGCACTCCTCAATTATCTTTTAAACAACTTTTTAAAAGTGTCTTTTATATTTACCTACATATTTACTATTTACATTCCCTTAATTTGTTTGTGTTGATCTCAGTTTCCATTTGGTATTATCTTTCTTCCATCTGAAGAAACTCCTTTGACATTTCTGGTAATGTAAGCGATAAATTTTTTCAGCTTTGTTTGTCTTAAAATTTGTTTTTTGTTTTCATTTTTACCTCCACTGAAAATACTATCATAAGTCAATACTTTTTTCATTTAGCACTTTAAAGGTGTCAATCCACCATCTTCTGTCTTGAATGTCTTTGTTTTGTTTTATTTTTAAAGATTTTATTTATTATTTGACAGAGAGAGACACAGCAAGAGAGGGAACACAAGCAGGGGGAGTGGGAGAGGGAAAAGCATGTTCCCAGCTGAGCAGGGTTCCGGATGCAGGGCTCAATCCCAGGATCCTGGCATTATGACCTGAGTCGAAGGCAGACGTTTAATGACTGAGCCACCCAAGCGCCCCAAGCGCCCCCAAGCGTTTCTGATGAGAAGTTAATGTTTATACTTGTTTTTGCTTCAGTATTTATTTTTATTTTTAAAAAAGATTTTATTTATTTATTTGACAGAGATCAGAAGTAGGCTGGCGGGGGTGGGGAGAAGGCTCCCCGATGAGCAGAGAGCCTGATGCGGGGCTTGATACCAGGACCCTGAGATCATGACCTGAGCGGAAGGCAGAGGCTTAACCCACTGAGCAACCCAGGCGCCCCATTTTGCTTCAGTATTTGTATCTCTTTCACTGTCTTCTTTTCAAATTTCCTTTTTATCATTGGTGTTCAGCAATCTCATTATGCTGTGTCTAGGTATAATTTTCTTTGTGTTTATTGTGCATGAGGTTCATCAGATTATTTGGATCTGGATGTTGATATTTCTTCACTAAATCTTGTGAACTTTTTGCCATAATTTCTGTAAATATTCTTTTCTGCTCTCCTTGTTTCCAGTGCTCCAAATTACATATATGGTAGAATGCTTGATATCATCCAACAGATGACTGAAGCTCTCCTTATTTCCTCTCCAGCTTTCTTTTCTCTCTGTGCTTCAGTTAACATAGTTCTTATTTTATGTCTTCAAGTTCACTGATCTTTTCAGCTTCATCATCTAATTTTCTGTTAAGGCCATACAAGGGTATTTTTCATTTCTTTTGTATAGTCTCTATATCTTTCCTCATTGGATTCATGGTTTTCTTTAAATATTTGAACTTATTACAGATGTTTTGAAAACTTTACCTATTAATTGCATAATTTCTATCATTTCTGGGTCTGTTTTTACTGTCTAATTTTTCTCCTGGCTATAGATCACATTTTTTTTAAATTTGCTTATTTATCTATTTATTTATTTAGTGGTTGGACGGAACTTGTTTACTAGACACTGGACATTCTAAATGTTACATTGTGGAATTTCTGGATTTTATTGTCTTTCTTAAAGCCTATTGGGCTTTGTTCTGACAGGCAGTTAATGTACTTGCATATCAACTTGATACTTTTGAGGCAAGTTTCTAAACTTTGTTAGGGCAGGTCTAGAGTAGCTTTACTCTTGAGTTAGTAGGAGTCCACTCCTAAGGCATAGCTTTTTTTAGGTAGCTAATGAATGCTCTGAATATTTGACATGGTCTCTCTAGTCTGACTGGTTAGAACTCTAATTTCTTCCATCCCTGTGTAAGCTCCAGTAATTATTCACTTTATAATTTCCCTACAGTTTACCTGGTAGTTGGTTTTTGACCAGTTTCAAGGAGTCTCCCCTCTCATGCCATGCATGTGCAGCCTACTGTTCAGCCAAAGACTCACAGGACCTCTGTGTAAATTTGTGGAGCTCTTTCTTTGCATAGCTCCCTTCTCTCTAGTACTCTCCCACAGAATCCAGCCTTCTCAGCCTCCTCCAAATAAAAACTCTGTCTTCTCACCTTAACAAAATCAGTGTACTCTGCTTGGATTTCCCATCCTTGTTAGATATGCATAGATAGATAGATAGGTGATAGATATAATCTGATGAGAAATTATGGTCAGATAGTTGGGATAATTGGAAGGTACACATAATTTGGTTTTTCCTTTTCTCTTAGGGATCACAATCTTATGCTGCCTTTGCCCAATATCTTAAAACAGTAGTTTCATATATTTTGTGCAGTTTTCTAGGGGTGTGTGTGTGTGTGTGTGTGTGTGTGTGTGTGTGTGTATGTGTGTGGTGGGAGGGCTAGTCTGAGCCAGTTACTTTGTCATAGTCAAAAATAAGAAAACAATTCAATTTTCACTTGATGTAGAATTCTAGGTTGACATTTTTTCTTTTACTACTTGAAAGGTGTCATTCCATTGTCTTCTGACTTGTATTGTTATCTTTGTTTTCCTATGTGAAATGTTTCTTTATCAGAAATGAAAAGTAAGGGGCACCTGGGTGGCTCAATGGGTTAAAGCCTCTGCCTTCAGCTCAGGTCATGATCCCAGGGTCCTGGGATCGAGCCTCACATTGGGTTCTCTGCTCTTTGGGGAGCCTGCTTCCCCCCACCCCCGCCGCCTGCCTCTCTGCCTACTTGTGATCTCTGTCTGTCAAATAAATAAATAAAATCTTTGAAAGAAAAGAAAGAAATGAAAAGTAAAAAACCAGATACATTTTATTCTTATGTTATTAAGGGGAAAAAAAAAGAGCTCAGTGTGGTATCAGGGAAATGGATACATTCTTACTTCTCATGGTATAAATTGTCAAAGTGTTCTTGTGGGGACAATTTGACCTAGGATACTAATCACCCAAAATATTTTTCTAAGTACATAGGAGAATAAATATATATAAAAGAGATTTTTAATTAAAAAGAAATAGGAGTCTGCTCCCAAATGCATCTGTAACTCAAAATGTTACACCCATCCCCCCAAACTATGCCCTTCAACCCCAGTAACCCCTAAGTCTTCTTTGATGTGGATATTGGAGGGGAGCAAGTTGGTCGGACTGTCTTAGAGTTGTTTGCAGATGTTGTACTCAAAACTGCAAAAAATTAAAAAAAAAAAAACTGCAAAAAATTTTTGTACCTTGTGTGCAAGAGAAAAAGGCATTGGATCCACCACTGGGAAACCTCTCCATTTCAATGGATGCCCTTTCCATTGAATTATTAAGAATATGACTCAAGGTGTAGACTTCTCATACCAAAATGGGACTGGTAGAGAAAGTATTTATGGTGAAAAATTTGAGGATGAAAATTTATTTTTTTAAAGATTTTATTTATTTATTTATTTGAGAGAGAGAGAGAGAGACAGGGACTGAGAGCATGAGCAGAGAGAGAGAAGCATACTTCCTACTGAGTAGGGAGCCCAATGGTGGTCTCTATTCCAGGACCTTGAGATCATGACCTGAGCCAAAGGCAGATGAAAATCTACTGAGCCAGCCAGGCACCCTGAAAATTTCTCTCTTTTTTTTTTTCCTTTTTTTTTTTTTAAGATTTTATTTATTTATTTGACAGACAGAGATCACAAGTAGGCAGAGAGGCAGGCAGAGAGAGAGGAGGAAGCAGGCCTCCTGCCCAGCAGAGAGCCCCATGTGTGGCTGGATCCCAGGACCCTGAGACCATGACCCAAGCCGAAGGCAGAGGCTTAACCCACTGAGCTGCCCAAGTGCCCCCCCCTTTTTTTCTTTTTAAAAAAGATTTATTTATTTATTTTAGAGAGAGAGGGCATGAGCAAAAGTTGGGGGAGGGGCAAAGGGAGAGGGAGAGGAAGAAAGTCTCAAGCAGACTTCCCACTGAACGTGTAGCCGGAGGTGGGGCTCCATTTTCTGACCCTGAGATCATGACCTGAACTGAGATTCACTCAGAGGTTTAACTGACTCAGCCACCCAGATGCCCCCGAAGATGAAAATTTCTATTATAAGCATAATCAGGAAGGTTTACTGAGCATGGCCAATGAAGGCCGCAATACAAATCATTCTCAGTTCTTTATCACGATAGTTTCAACTCTTCATTTGGGTGGGAGATAGGTGGTATTTGACCCAGTAATTAAAGGAATTGGTGTGGCAAGGATACTGGACAATGCAGACATGAAAGGTGAAAAACCTGCCAATTTGTGCATTATTGCAGAATGCAAAGAATTGAAGGAAGGGATGATTGGGTCATATTCCCAAAAGATGGTTCTGATGACAGTCATCCAGATTACTCTGAGGTTACAGATATGGATTTAAAAGATATAGATAAAATTTTATTAACAACAGAAGACTTAAAAACAGCAGAAATACTATTTTCAAATCCCAGAACTGGGAGATGGCCATTAAAAAATATACGAATATTTTAAGACATGTGGCAGGTTCAAAGACTGTTGTTGAGAAAGCAGATAGATTGAAGCTGCTACCGATAGGTTTAAACTGTGTGCTGAATATTGGTGCTTGTAAACTGAAGATGTCAAACTGGCAGGGAGCAACTGACAGCTGTTTGGAGGCTCTTGAAATTGACCCATCAAATATCAAAACATTGTACCCTAGAGCTCAAGGATGGCAAGGATTAAAAGAATACCATCAAGCATTGGCTGATCTTAAGAAAGCTAGCACCAGAAGATAAAGTTATCCAGGCAGAATTACTGAAAGTCAAACAAAAAATAAAGGCACAGAAACATAAAGAGAAGCAGCATATACAAAATTGTTTGCCTAATAAGGAATTAAGTTTTACTTAAATATTATGCATTGATTGTATAAAGGCAATAAGAAAATTTAAAGGTTTTTGTCTGTTATATATGATCCCTGATGTGTTTCCTTTGATACTTCAGTTTCCCGTTATTTACAGTTTAGGAATACTAAAGAAAGTTCACTCTTAAAAAAATATTGTTACAAAAAACAAACAAACCCCACAAAAAAACAACAAACAAGAAAACCAAAACCAAAACAAAAAAGAAATCATACTGATTACATTTACATCAAATACAAAAATGAGCAAGACCAATTACTACTGTTAGAAGTTAAGATGGTGGTTACATTTGGGGAGTAGTGATTAAAAGGGACTTAAAGAAAATTTTTGAGATACTAGATAAATAAATAAATATATATATATGTTTTAAAGATTTCATTCATTCATTTATTTATTTCAGATTTTATTGATTTATTTGACAGACAGAGATCACAGGTAGGCAGAGAGGCAGGCAGAGAGAGAGGAAGGGAAGCAGGCTCCCTGCTGAGCAGAGAGCCCAATGCAAGGCTGGATTCCAGGACCCTGGGATCAGGACCTAAGCCGAAGGCAGAGGCTTTAACCAACTGAGCCACCCAGGCGCCCCTAATTTATTTATTTGAAAGGAAGAGAGAGCATACAGGACTGGGGGAGGAGGGGCAGATAGAGAGGGAGACTCAGACTCCCTGCTGAGCACAGATTTTTTTTTTCTAGCTCCTGGGATCATGACCTGAGCTGAAGACAGACACTTAACTCACTGAGCCACAGAGGTGGCCCTGATATATATATATATATATATATATATATATATATATACACACACACACACACACACACACACACATACATACACACACACACACACACACACACACATATATTTATTTTGTAATTATATCATAAAAACCCCAAAGCAAACAAAGAAAAACTTGGTCACTTTTAGAGGTTTCTAGGTTATTAACTAAATATTCCTAAAACTTTATAAATAGAGGAAAATATCAAACATATATTCTAACTTGTAAAGGACCTAATAATTAATAAGAGAAAAAAAATTTTTTTAAGTAGGCTTCAGCCTGGGAGTGAAACTCATGACCTTGAAATCAAGAGTCAGATAACTTGGGAAAAAAATTTTTTTTTTTTTTTTTAGAAAAATCATAGCTATCAACTGCAGAATGAATTAGGGAATTTGAAAATCACCAGTAGGGGAGATAAAGGTTTTATATAAAGTTTATGCATTTTGACAGGTCCATTTAAGTAGAATACATACTTTTGGAACAAATTAGTCATAGAACCTTGTAAAGGATTCATGTAGGTGAAGGGCCCTGAAGCTTAGAATTCATTAGCTTATGGTAAGTCTACCTCTGCCCAGTTCTGCTAGGCCCAATTCTTCCTACAACTTCCAGTGATCTCTCAGTGAAATTTTTCACAAGATCGAATGTCTTAGATAATCTATTGATTCCATTTTTTGTTTGTTTGTTTTTTGCTTAGTGACATCCTCTGGAACCTACCTTTGTGCCTGTTAGTCTGCACTGGTTGCTCTCTGGATGACTTACATAGCTGATGTCCTGGGACTTCTCTTTGTCATCATTCTAGGAATGATTTTCACCTGTCTCATGTGTAAATTCCCATGTCCTTGATCTCAGGTTTTCCTCTTTCTGGGCTTACTTCCTCTTTGTGGTGGAGAACACCTTTACTGAGAAAAGGCACATAGGAGATAAATTGTTTGAGAGCTTACATTCATGAAGATGCCTTTCTTTATTCTACTCTCACACTTAGTTTATGGTTTGGGTATCAAATTCTAGATTGAAAATAATTTCCATGTGAATTTTGAAGGCATTTCATCTTTATTTTCTGGCTTCATTTTGTTGTTGTTGTTGTCATTGTTTTGTTTTGTGTGTGTTTTTTAGAAAATTTACTTTATTTAAAAAGTGTATATAATACATCCCATGATATAAAATTCTAAACATAATAAATTTTAAAAGGATCATAATGAAAAATATAAATATGCATTTTCTTTTCCTATGTGTACCTTTTGTATGCTTATTGTCTTTTCCTAGGCTTGCATTTTTCTTTATTTTACAACCTGATTCATACTTATAGTAAAAACATTTCAAATATCATAGACAGGTATAAAGCAAAAAGTAGAAATTGCCTTCTCTCCAGCCGCTCCTCAGATACTGGTAAATATCCTTTCACACTTTCAACCACCTGGTTATATTTTTGCTTTTTTGCATAAATGGTTTCACATTATACATGTTGTTCTGTAACTTACTTTTTTCACTGAATACCGTAATGGAAATCTTTCATGATACTATAATTTAGAGCTACGTCATTCTTTTTTTTTTTTTTAAGCATTTTATTCATTTATTTGAAAGAGTGCACACAGGAGCAGGTTGTGGGGAGGAACAGGCAGAGGGAGAAGCAGATTCCCCACTGAGCAGGGAGTCCAACACAGGGCTAGATCCCACAACCTGAGCTAAAGGCAGACGCTTAACCCGCTGAACCACCCAGGTGCCCCTACTTCATTCTTTCTAATGCTTGTACTTTATTCCTTTATGTATCAATATCTATTTAGCCAGTTCACTCATATGGCTCTTCAAAGTATTTCCAACATTTTATTAATAAAAACAATGCTGCAGCAAACGTGTTAATAGCTTATTTAGACAAATGAGATTATTGTATTGACTTATATATCCTACATTCCTCCTTTTAAAAATCAGATTTTTAAAAAAGATTTACTTATGTCTTTTAGAGAGAGAGAGAGAGGGCGAGCATGTGCTTGTGTGCAAGTGGAGGAGGGTCAGAAGGAGAGAGAATCTCAAGCGGACTCCCCGATGAGTGCCAAGCCCCAACTGGAGGCTCGATCTCGTGACCCTGAGATCATGACCTGAGTGGAAACCGAGAGTTGGATGCCCAACTGACTGAGCCACCCACGTGCCCTTAAAGCTCAGATATTTTTAATGAAAGTCAAAGTATTGAAAATGACTAATGGAATATATATGGGTAACGTGTGAATTTGATGGGAAAGAATCAGAGTTTTAGCAATCCGATTTTTATTAAGTAATATTCATGTCAACAAGCCAGAAAGCCATGTAAAACTAACTTTTTATATATATATATTTTTAAAGATTTTATTTTATTTATTTGACAGAGAGAGATCACAAGTAGACAGAGAGGCAGGCAGAGAGAGAGAGAGGGAAGCAGGCTCCCCGCTGAGCAGAGAGCCGGATGCGGGGCTCGATCCCAGGACCCTGAGATCATGACCCGAGCCAAAGGCAGCGGCTTAACCCACTGAGCCACCCAGGCGCCCAAAAACTAACTTTTTTTGAAAGACTATGACTGAGTTGGTGACCCTTACCTAGATTAAGGCTACTTTCTCACTATGGAATTTCTCTCAAGGGTTCCACTGAATTTCTTAAACATAGCTTTCTGTTCCATGCTCAGAAGCTGCCTGGTTTATCTCAGTTCACTTAAAACTATCAGACCTGTTTGGTAGCAGGTGATGTTCATTTTTAAGATTTAAGATGTTTCTAACAAAATTTTCTGCCTTCAATGCTGCATTGAGAAAACAGATGTCATTTGATTCCCAATACTTTATACATGACCTGTGTTTTCTCTTTGAAATCTTTCGGGATCCTCTCTTTAAGGTGATGATGTGATTGGTGTATTTTAAAATTATTATTATTATATTATATTATCATTATATTATTATTATTATTATTATTTTATTATTATTATTATTTAAATTATTTAGTCAATAATTTCCTCCTCCTTATTTCTCTATTCCCTTATTTCTCTGTTCTCTCTTGGACTGATACTTGAGCTTTTATGCCTTTACACTTCCTTATTTATTTTTTTAAAAGATTTTATTTATTTATTTGACATACAGAGATCACAAGTAGGCAGAGAGGCATGCAGAGAGAGAGGGGGAAGCAGGCTCTCTGCTGAGCAAAGAGCCAGATTCAGGCCTCCATCCCAGGACCCTGAGATCATGACCTGAGCCGAAAGCAGAGGCTTAACCCACTGAGCCACCCAGATGCCCCACTTCTTTTTTTTTTTTTTATAAGATTTTATTTTTTTAAGTAATCTCTACACCCAACATGGGGTTCAAACCCACAACCCCAAGATCAAGAGCCACACACTCCACCGAGCCAGCCACACACCTCTGTGCCTTTTCATCATATCTTTTTAAAATATTTTTATTTGACAGAGAGAGAGAGAGAGAACAAGCAGGGGGAGTTGCAGAGGGAGAGGCAGGCTCCCCAGCAAGCAGGGAGCCTGATGGAGGGCTGGATCCCAGGACCCTGGGATTACAACCTGAGCTGAAGGCAGATATCCAACCGACTGAGCCACTAAGGTGCCCCAGCATTTTCATCCTATTGTCAGCCATTTTGTTCTACTTTCTTGGAGATTTCATTCACTTTAACTTTGAACTTTTCTTTTTTTTTAATTAATTAATTTATTTTAATAAACATATAATGAATTTTTATCCCCAGGGGTACAGGTCTGTGAATCACCAGGTTTACACATTTCACAGCACTCATCATAGCACATACCCTCCCCAATGTCCATATCCCCACCACCCACTTTGAACTTTTCTAAGGGAATTTTTTTTTTTTTTGGCTATCAAATTTTTAATTTTCATGACTTCTTTCTTTTTTTTATTTTTAAAGATTTTTAAAGAATCCTGGGTGTGCTTGGATGGCTCAGTCAGTGGGTTTTTTAAATTAAGCTAAAAAAAAAAAACAAAAAAACTCTTGGTTTTGGCTCAGGTCATGATCTTCAGGTTGTGAGACTGAGCTTGCTTTGGGCTCCCTACTCAGCAGGAAGTCTGTGTCCCTCCCCCTCAATCTCCCTCTGCCCCTGGCCTGCGCATGCGTGCTCTCTCTCAAATAAGTAAATCTTTTAAAAATAATTGTATCCTGTACTTGTTTCATGGTATTGTTTTTATAATCTTTCTGAAGATATGAATTATATATATATATATATATATATATAAAGATTTTCCTGTTGTTTAGTCCCTTTGTTTTTTTCCAAGTCCCGCCCCTCCTTTCCTGTTGTTTGTTTTGGTCTCAGTTTTCCATATTGGAAGCTTTTCTCAGTTTATCTTGCGAACTGTGAATTGTGACTGTCCATTTATCTGTGAGAGTTTGGAACTGAAGAAAAAAAAAACAGAAAAACAACCAAAAACGGTTAGAAGCTCTGTGTGTTTCAAAGGTATGTTGATAGATCTAAGTTTCACTGTGGGGTGAGCAGGCAATGGCTTTTTGTTGAGGGGATCCCAAGTATCAGTAGCTGTTAAGTTTCTCTGGAGCTACTCAGTCTCTCCAGAGAACACTCCAGTTTTCTGTGTAGTAGGTAAAATTGTGGCTGCTAGGTGCCAGCAGCTGGGAAGGAAGAGGGGTCTCAACGCTTCAGTGTAGCAACTGCGGTAAACACAAAAAAATACACCCCCCACAAGACACATTCACTTTCTAGTCCCCAGAACCTGTCAATATTATATAGCAAGAGTGACTATTTCCTTGTATGGGAAGATGTAAGGAAATTAATGATCTAAAGAAGAGTTTATCCTGGATTATCTGGGTGGACCTAATGTAATTACACATATCCTTATAGGAGAGAGGCCATGTGAAGCTCGAGACCGAAATTGGAGTGATGCAGCCATAAGCCGCATCTAGAGCCACCATAAGCTGAAGAGGCAAGGAATACATTCTTCCCTAGAGCCTTTGGAGAGCATGTGACTGCTGACACTTTGGTTTTGAACTTTTGTTCTCCAAGCTATGAGAGAATAAATCTCTGTTGTTTTAATGCCACCAAATTTATGGTAATTTGAGAGTGCTGTCCTGGGAAATGAATACGGTGACCTTCACTTAAACCCCTGTTTTCAGTCTGATTTCATGTCCTGCTCTCCTCTGGGTCCTCTGGCTCAATTTCCCTGGAGGAAGAACTTCATATTTCCTCCTGGAAAGTTCCCCGAGGAAGTTACCTGGCTGCGGAAACATGGGAAAGGGGATCTTATATAAACTATATAAACTGTCCTTTTCCACTGTGGTGCGAGGGACTGGTGCCTCCAAGATCTGAGGCTTCTGGAATGAGGGGTAGGGTGGGGTTGTAAATTGGTTGGCTTCTTATTGGTTTCATCCACTGTGTGTATTTAGGCTTCAACTTACTCCAAATTGTGAAGTTGTCCCTCCTCTATTGGATTTCCTTCTTCCAAAATGTATCATCTCCCATAGACTGTTGACTTCTTTCCTACTCTCCTTGTCCTTGTGGGTTTGTTTTTTTTTTATTCCTTTACTAGCATTTTTTTTAATTTTTAAATTTTTTAATAAACATATAATGTATTTTTATCCCCAGGGGTACAGGTCTGTGAATCGCCAGGTTTACACATTTCACAGCACTCATCATAGCACATACCCTCCCCAATGTCCATATCCCCACCACCCTCTCCCGTCCTCTCTCCCCCCAGCAACCCTGTCTGTTTTTTGAGATTGAGTCTTTTATGGTTTGTCTCCCTCCCGATCCCATCTTCTTTCATTTTTTCTTCTCCTACCCCCCAAACCCCCCCACATTGCTCCTTTACTAGCATTTTTGAGGAGAGAGTATTCTATGTGCATGTTTAACTGTTTTTTTTTAACTTTTCAAACTGATTTTTTTTTCTATTTCTGAATTTACAATTTTTTTTGGAGATTCATTTATTTACCTTAGAGAGAGAGAGCGAGCATGAGCAGGAGGGGCAGAAGGAGAAGGAAAGAGATTCAAAAGCAGACCCCATGCTGAGCACCCTGAGTCCAATCCTAGGACCCCAAGATCACGAACAGAGCCAAAACCAAGAGTCAGATGTTTAACCAACTGTACCACTCAGGCCCCCTCTATTTCTTTTTCTTTTTTTTTTAAGATTATTTATTTATTTATTTGACAGACAGAGATCTCAAGTAGGCAAAGAGGCAGGCAGAGAGGGGGGGGAAGCAGGCTCCCTGCTGAGCAGAGAGCCTGACGCGGGGGATCCCAGGACACTGAGATCATGACCTGAGCCGAAGGCAGAGGCTTAACCCACTGAGCCACCCAGGCGCCCCAGGCCCCCTCTATTTCTGAATTTTAAATGTTTATTTGATCATAATGGCTTCTGGGTGTTGCTTCATGCTTAAGAACACCTTTAAAGAATACTTTTATGGTTCAATAACTTGCCTTTCAATCACTGCTTGATGTGTAATTTATTTGAGTTCATTTAATGACATAAGATCTAGCTTTTCTTTTTCAATGGCAAATAGTTACCCTAATTCTATTCACTGAAAAATCTACTCTTTCCTCACTGACTTGAAATATCCTATTTATTATATGTGCTAATTTTTTAAAAAAGGTTGTTTCTTTGATTAATGGGTAATATTATTTCTAACTTTGGAAGGGTCGTCTTATATTTATTCCCATATATACACTAGTAATTTTTTTAAATTAATAAACTTTATTTTTTTAGAGCAATTTTAGGTTCACAGCAAGGCTGATTTGGTACAGAGAGTTCCTATATACCCCTTACCCCCACACATGCAAAACTTCCCTCACTATTGACATCCCAATCACAGTGATTACAATGTTGAACCTATATTGACACATCATTATCACTTGCAGTCCATAGTTTACATTAGGGTTCACTCTTTTTTTTTTTTTAAGATTTTATTTGTTTATTTGACAGAGAGAGATCACAGGTAGGCAGAGAGGCAGGCAGAGGGGGAGGGGAAAGCAGACTCCCTGCTGAGCAGAGAGCCCAATGGGGGGCTTAATCCCAGGACCCTGAGATCTTGACCTGAGCAGAAGGCAGAGACTCAACCCACTGAGCCATCCAGGCACCCCTAGGGTTCACTCTTGCTGTTGAATGTGCTACGGGTTTTGACAAATGTATGATGACATGTATCTACCATTGTAGTACCATACATGATAGTTTCACAGCCCTAAAAGCCATCTGTATTTTGCCTGTTTGTCCCTTCCTTTCCCCAACCCATGGCAACCTGTATCTGTAGTTTTGCCTTTTCCAGAATGTAATATGTAACCTTTTCAGATTGGTTTCTTTCAGTTAGTAATATGCTAACATGTAATAACATGGTTCCTCCATGTGTTTTCTTGGCTTGATAGCTCAATTTTTTCACCACTGAAAAATATCCCATAGTCTGGATGTATTACAATTTATTTATCCATTCACTTACTGAAGGATGTTTTGATTGCTTCTAAGTTTCGGCAATTATGAGTAAAACTGCACATAAACATTCACGTGCAGGTTTTTGTGCGGACATAAGTTTGGCTTCATTTGGATAAACACCAAGGCATGTGATTACAGGATTGTATGGTAAGAGTATGTTTAGTTTTGTAAGAAACTGCCAATCTGTCTTCCAAAGTGGCTGGACCATTTTGCATTCCCACCAGTGGATGAATGGGAGTTCCTGTTGCTCCATATACTTGTCAGCATTTGGTGTTGCCAGTATTTTGGATTTTGGCCATTCTAATTGGTATATAGTGATAACTTGTAGATTTAATTTGTAATTCCCTAATGATATAGGATGTTGAACATCTTTTGATATGCTTTCTTGCTATCTGTATATCTTATTTGATGAAATGTCTAGGTCTTTCACCCATTTTTTAAAAATCAGGTAGTTTGTTTTCTTATTATTGAGGTTTTTTTTAAAAAAAGATTTTATTTATTTATTTAAGGGGAGGTAGGGGCAGAGGGAGAGAAGGGAGAGTCTTGAGCAGACTCGCCGCTGAATGCAGAGCTTGACTCAAGGGCTTGATCCCATGACCCTGAGATTAGGACCTGAGCTACAAACAAGAGTTGGAAGCTTAACTGACTGAACCACCCAGGTGCCCCATCTTATTACTGAATTTTAAGAGTTTTGTGTGTGTGTGTGTATTTTGGATACTAGTCCTTTGTCAGATGTGTCTTTTGCAAATATTTTCTATCACCCTGTGGTATGTCTTCTTTTTCTCTTGACGTTGTCTTTCTCACAGAAGTTTTTAATTTTACTGAAGTTCAGCTTATTAATTGTTTCTTTCATCGATCATGCCTTTGGCATTGTCCCTGAAATGTCTTTGTCATGCTCAAGGTCATCTATGTTTTCTCCCAGGAGTTTTATAGTTTTATGCTTAGATTTAGTTCTATGATCCATTTTGAGTTGATTAAGATCTGTGTCTAGATTCTTTTTCATGTGAATTTCCCCATGTCGAGACCCTTAATTTTATCACTTGTAAAGTCCTTTTTGCCATGTAAGGGAACGTATTTAGAGGTTCTGGGGATTAGGACATGAACATATTTTTGGGCCATTATTGAGCATACACATTGGGTTACAAAGAGTCAAGAGCAAGGATGCATCTGGTTTTGTGGGACCATCAAAGAGATAATACCATGAATCCAGGTATGTTCTTCCTCTCTCTCCTCTTATCTTGCCTCTGACCACCTGTTTTGGGCTTTCCTAACAATAGGCTTCTTCTGGTTCTGTGTCCTCAGAGGGGGGGAAATATAGCCATAACTCATTGCCTGAGCTTTACATGTTTCAGATCCAGTCACATGAAGAGACTAACTTACTTCTTTGTCAGGCCCAGTTCCTAGGAGGTGGGGAGGAATAAATCCGCTTGACTCAGTTATCTATCTCTGGTTCAGTTAGCTGGTCTGGAGGGCAGAGTTTTTACATAGCATAAATATGGCTGCTGGCAGTCACCCATTTAACCATGTGGAAGGGGGACAGAGAAGGGTGATCACTGTGAGATGGGCAAATTTCCCAAAGAAGTAACCACTGCATTTATGTACATATACCTTTACCCTCTGACCATATATTTTCATAATCTACCTGGGGAATATTGGTGGAAAAGTTTTAGAAGCACTGATAAATTCACTGATAAAAAGTGAAGCAATGAATGACAGATTAACCCAAGCTAGGTTTAGCTTCTTACACTCCTTCAACTCTCCAATCTTTTACTCACTTCTTTTTCACACTCTTTTGTCACTGACCTTTCCCATTGGCCTCATAGTAGAGGGCTAACATGCTTGCTTCTCATTTCTTTCTCTTATCTTATTGACCACCATGGCTACTCTCATCAGGGACCAGCCTCAATTTGTGGCCAGTGATCAAATAGATATTTCTCCATCTGTTCTAGCTCTTGGTTTCCAAACATCTCTCAAATCTTTCCTCCCACTGTGCTTCTATCCATCAATATCTGGCTTCCTTTTTGAAGGCAGGCAGTTAGGTATCATCTCAAGTTTTTACAACAGGGAAGCATCACTCCTATAACAACCTCCCTCCCCCCCCCCCCGCCCCACCACACACACACACTCCTAGTGGACAATGGGCAACAAGCAAGAATACACATCCTTAAGAATAGCTTCTGGATAAAAAATCTGAGAATACATGGGGTGCCTGTGGTTCAGTCCGTTGGGCCTTCGACTCTTGAATTCAGCTCAGAGCATGATCTTTGGGTCATGGGATCTAACCCATGTTGGGCTCCATGCTCAGTGGGGAGTCCACTTCTCTCCTCCCTCTGTGCTCTCCTGTGCCCCTCCCCCGTGCTCTTCTGTGTGCTCTCTCTCTAAATAAAAGTGCATAGATAAATCTTAAAAAAACACAAAACTATATATAGAATATAATGTTCTTTAGGATCAACAGTCTTCTTTCTCAATTATCTTTTTCTATTTCCCATTTCAAAAACTTCTTTCACAGCCTAGGGATAATGCTTATTATGGCAAACCTGCTTGCAGCTTGAACTCAAACTGGAACTTTGCCCCTTTGATGCTTTATTATTATTTTTTTAAAGATTTATTTATTTACCTTAGAGAGAGCAGGCACAGGATCAGAGAGGGGCTGAGGCAGAGAGAGAGAGAGAGAGAGAGAGAGACTCTCAAGCCCATTCCATGCTGAGCAGGGAACTCAACGTGGGGCTCGTTGTGGTACTCAATCTCATGACCCTGAGATCAGGACCCGAGCCAGAGTCAAGAGTCAGACACTTAACTGACTGAGCCACCCGGGTGCCCCTTGCCCCTTTGACACTTTAAAATCCTTTAGCTCTTTCTTGGCACCTGGGTGGCTCAGTGGGTTAAGCTTCTGCCTTCGGCTCAGGTCATGATCTCAGAGTCCTGGGATCAAGTCCCGCATTGGGCTCTCTGCTTGGCAGGGAGCCTGCTTCCCTCTCTCTTTCTGCGTACTTGTGATCTGTCTGACAGATAAATAAACAAAATCTTTAAAAAATAAAATCCTTATCTCTTTTTGCTCACTGTATGCAGGATATACTTGTTTACTATGTTGATCCTTTCCCCATTGTCAAATTAATGAATTCACTAAAAAACGAAAATATAACCACACTGGTCAACCCTCCACTATCCTTCTTAAGTAAGTTAGGAACAAAACAAGGGGCATAGAGGAGAACCTTCTCCCTATGTGCCTCCACCCTTAAGGGGTGCTTTCTTACCCCACTAGTCTCTCTGCAGTTGCTGGCCTGGCAGAAGCAGAATTGGGTTATTCCTAGGTCTCCTTCCCCCATCCAGTTACTACCCTTTTCAAAAGGGGAAGTCAGTGCTGAACTATTTCCTTTGCCAACCCCCTATCAAAGCCTTTTGCCAATAAAAAAGGGATCCAAACATGAGTTTTCCAGGCTCATGACAGTTCCCAAACATGAGGACAGATCTGTTTCTTGGGGTCACAAAGTGAGGGCAGGAAGCCAAAGTACTTCCCCACATCCCACTGCCATTGGGAAAAACAATAAAGATAGTTTGGTTTTCATTAAGAAAAAGGCAGTCATTTCCAGAAGAAGCAAAAATCCTTTGTGTTACCATCATTTCCCTATCATCCTAGATGCTGAAAGAACATTTAAGTTTTTTCCCCTTTAATTAATTATTTTTTTGAAGATTTTATTTATTTGAGAGAGGGAAAGAGAGCACAAGCAGGAGGGAGAGGCAGAGGGAGAAGGAGACTCCCCTCTGAACAGGGAGCCTGACTAGGGGCTTGATCCCAGGACCCCGGGATCATGACCTGAGCCAAAGACAGCCACTCAACCAACTGAGCCACCAGGCACCCCTTCCCCTTTAATCACTTTTTAAAAAATATTTTATTTATTTGAAAGAGAGAGAGTGCAAGCATGGGAGCAGGAGCAGAGGGAGAGGGACAAGGAAACTCCATACTGAGCATGGAACCTGAGGCAGGGTCTTGATCCCAAGACCCCAATATCATAAACCGAGTCTAAATCAAGAGTTAGGCACCCAACCTACTGAGCCACCCAGGTGCCTCAACTTGAGCTTCTTATTCCTCTACTCCCTCCTTACTCCAGAGGCTAGAATTGATCCCTTCAAGCATCCCTTTGACACTGTACTGGGTAATGGGATAACCAGCAGAAGCCTCCAGCAATCTCTAGAAGAGTCCTGGGGAATGGTACCTTCTCCTGTACACTGGAAACAAGGAGCAGATCTTGGTCTTCCTCACACTTTGACAGGAACTGGAGAATGGGAGAACGTAAGGATTTGGTCTGATATCCTCTCAACTGAGCCAGTTCGGGCCAGTGCCTGAGTACGTGTGTGTTTGAGGAGCTGTAGGTGGGTGGAAATGTTTGTGATGGGGAAGTGCTTGTAGGGGGCCTGAGGAAGTCTGGAGCATCCTGGGAACAGATTGTGCTAGTGCAGCCCCTGAGCCATCCCCAAACCCCTCCCACTTCTCTCGTCACTAACCAGTTCCAGCTGTGCGCAACTCAGGCCATGGTTTCCCATCTGGCTTCTAGAAACTCATGACTAATTAAAGGAGTGTGTGTTGGGGGAGGGTCCTCTTAAAAACAGTGGTTTCCAGGGTAACAGCTTGGAAAACTCAATCCCATTCAGCCAGGGAAAGTTCCTTCTCTCCTGATTCCCTCAGGGCTCAGGGGAAACAGGCCAGAAGCTAAGACTGCATTTCTCTAAATCAAGAGCAGTGTCTGGGCTGGTGAGTTATAACTTATGTTTTTCTCACCTCCAGTTTCCAGTTTCAGGTCCCAGACTTGCTCTTTACAACAGGATGTCCAGCCCCTAGGGGCCACCCCATTCGGGTAAGGGTGGCTGTCAGAGAGGGCGGGTGGTGTTTTTAGAGACCCACTTTTCTTGGACTAAGAGACTCCTGACAAACTTTCGCCATACAACCCATAGCCCTATTACCCCCTTCCCACCCCTATCACTAGAAAATACTCTAAGAATCTAACCTACTTCCTCCTGTTATGGTTTAAAATATTTTAATTAAAAATATTTCCATACACAACTCTATGACCACATTCTGTGGATAGAGAGGGAAACTAGTTTGCAGGAAGGGAGCAAGCAAGCCAAGGAATGCAGGAGTTCTTCCCTCAGAATCAAGTTCTCTTTTTGGGGCAGGCAGAGCACATGTCCTAACCCTTTGCACACATCCCCATATCTCCCGCAGCGAGAGATGACAAATTCAGAGGGAAAAAGAGCTGGGTCAGCCTGGCTCAAGGGGTGGGGGGTTGGTGGATAGGGGTGGCCACTATGTCACTATGGGACCGGTTAGTCATCTGTCCTTCTGCATGTGCCCCCCTGCAGCTCCTGGCTCTAGGGGGTTTTGTCTGGGTGCCTGCGGAAACTCTTGGGAGGCTGCAAAGATCATCACAGGTTGAGCCTGAGGTTCAACTGCTTCCTAGCTGTGTGACCTGAAGCAACCTCAGAAACTCAGTTTCTTTTTCCGTAAGAAGGTATTAATACCAGCCCTGTTGTTGAGGGTAAATGAGGTAAACTATTTCACAGCTTTTATTATTTTACTCTATTCTCTCCTGGCTCCTTAGTTTCTAGATGTGGTTCCATGCCAGAGTGAGTGCCCACCTTTTGTAATCATCTCTCACTAACATATTGTCACAGGTTTTGAAGTGTCCTCCCTGCTCCTTTTTTTTTTTTTTTTACCCCTCACAGGAGGTGCCTAAAGGGAAGGAGATCAGCTATCACATTCATCTTACTTCTTTCTCTCACATCCTCCCTGTCTGTATCCTCCTCTCTCCCCCTCAGTCTCAACTCCTGTCCCTCCTCCATCATCACCATCATCATCACTATTATTATTGTTGTTGTTGTTATTATTATTATTATTATTTTACTATTTCTTATTGCTTTCTCTTCCATTCCAGCCCCAGTCCCTAGGGGCTGAGTCCAGACAGGCTAGAGCTAGAGCTGAACTCAAAGCCACAGAGTTGCAAGAAAATGGGTCAAATTGTTACGAGTGAGTCTCTTCTGGGTAACATTTACTGGTGGCTTTCATGTTCTTCCTTGTTTATTTTGGTATTTTCCAAATTTACTACAATGAGCGAAGAACAACTTCTATTCAGGAAAAAGGAAAAATGTACTTATTTGTTTATTTTTAAAGATATTATTTATTTATGTATTTGACGGAGAGCAAAGGAGCACAAGCAGGGGGAGCACAAGCTCCCCTAAGTGGGAGCCCGACAATGTGGAACTCCATCCCAGGACCCTGGAATCATGACCTGAGACCAAGGCAGACGCTTAACTGACGGAGCCAGCCAGGCACCCAAGAGAAAACTTTAATCAGAAAAAAATTATAATTTTCAACTGGACCATGTCCTGTTCTCAAAAAAGGAGGGAGTGAGGGGTGGAGGGTGGAAAGGGGGGGAGAAGAACAAAGTTGCGAAAGAACCCTGCAGTGAGCTGAGTGAGAGGAGAGCTGGTTCCTAAACCCCGTCATTTCCTGGGGACATCAGCCTTGATGATGGCCTCAGTCATGGCCTTTGTCACTTATTGGTCAGAAGGTCTCTGTCCTTCCTTGCCTGTCACTGGCCATTTGGGACTTAGTCACCTGATTATTACCCAGTTGAGGGCTGGGTGGGTCAAGGGCTCAGCATCATCAAGGGCAACAATGTGAGTCAGTAGTATCCCCCACCATGACCCAGGAGTGTGAAGGGTTCCCCTGTAAAGCCTGCCAGTCTTATAGCATAGCATATGCAAAAGGGCTTGGCATTGGGGTCCTACTGAGAATGTGAGTTCAGTAACCCTTTCTCCCAGTCCTGTCCTTACTTCTTTGTGCATTTGAAGGATATGCAAATGTGTGACGCATAAATGAGAGTGGAATCCTTAGTGGCTCCTAAACATTTGAAGAACAAAACTGAGAGTCATCAGTGTGGTGGATGGAAAGAGTATGGGTTATGATCGGTTATGGAGTCAGCAGAGTGATTTGAATCTAGCCAGATCAGTTGGGAGCTTCATGTGCTCAGTCAAGTTCCCTCTCTGGGTCTCCATTTCCTCTTATAAAAAGTGGACAAAAAACCAAAACAAAAACAAAAAACAAGAGGCAAACCAAAAACCAAACAAATGGATGCCTGAGTGGCTTGGTCGGTAAATCTGCTCCCTTTGGTTCAGGTCATAATCCCAGGGTCCTGAAACCCGAGCACCTAAGTTGCTCCCTTACCCTTCAGTTTTATTTTTTTTTCCTATCGTTTTACAGACAGGGACCTATGAAGGTTGAAGATGAGGAGTTTGCTGCCCCAAGGTTCCTGGGGCACAAGAATGTCCAACTCCAGGGGATAGCCATGGTCCCTATCCTGGTCTCTGCTGGGATTCTGCTTCTCCTACTGCCAGGATGCTCACCCCCAGGACAGTTTGAAAAGTCTTCCCATCTCCAGGGGAGGACTCTGTGGGAATGGGTTGGGGGCTCTTCTTGACAGAAGCTCTGTGGCAGGGCAGGGGTTAATGGTGAATTGCAACATATCTCTGGGCTGAGTCACCTCCCACTGCCACTCCCCCCAATTTCCCTCCTCTGAAGTTTTATAAAGAGGGCCAGAGACTGGAGAGTGGAAAGAACTGGAGGCAGGAGTGCCCCCCCACAATCCTGCTCCCCCAAGTTCCCAGAGATCTCAGGGCAGAAGGCCCAGACGGCCTCTGAAGTTATTGCCTGGTTCGACCATGGACTGGCAGTGGCTGTGGCTGGGCTTCTTACTCCCTATGACAGTCTCAGGCCGGGCCCTGGGGCCTGCAGGGAAAGAGACAGCAGTGGTGAGTCCTCCAGGGAAGGAGGGACCCAGGCCCAGGAAGGGATTGGGGTACTATGCCACAGTCCCACCCAAGCCTCCCTCCTGACCTTCAACCTGCCTTTCTCTTCCTTCTTCTGCTCCATGATCTACTCCCACCCATCTCACACTTCTTGTCTTTGTTCCACCTGAGCCCCTTCCCTGAGATGCCCTTCCTTTAGTCCTTCCATGTCTGTCCCCTCCTATCCTCATGGGTCTGTTAGGCCACTGAGAAGTTTTACCCTGAGACTCATTCCCTTTTTATTCTGCTTACTGTGACCCCCATCATAGGATTACCTGTTGCAATATGGGTACCTACAGAAGCCTCTAGAAGGACCTGATGACTTCAGGCCAGAAGATATTATGGAGGCTCTGAGGTGAGAGGTCATAAGGCACATGCCTTATTAAGGGTCAAGGTTGCAAGGTCATCTTTCCATCTTCTTTTTCCATCCCTTCCTCTCACCAGGCCCACTTCTGCCTGACCCCAATCCATGTTGGGGAGCTAGGGAATGGGTTGCTATCACTCTTGGGGGGGTGGGGCATGGAATGAGATGGGGATTCAAAGATGAGGAGCAGTCATTGGATCTTCTTAGACCCTGAGCATCCCTTTGGAGGCTCCATTCCACATTGTATCCAATACACTATTAGCGACATCCCACATGAAGCATAATTTACAGATAAAACTATGAGTCGAGTTGATTTGGAGTTGAGTTGTTGGGATGATGTTGCTTTTTGTGGACATTTAATTCAGCATTTATTTCTATTTTGAAGTTTTCTTTCCCTATTTTGGATCTAATGGGTAGTTTTTCTTTCTGCTCTCAGCTGTGTTCACAGTTCCTTGAAAAGCCACAGTGCCTGCAGGGCCTGAGCTTCAAAATTGCCCCAGAGCAGGCTGGGCTGGGAGGGGAGTCCAGCCAGGAGGAGAAGGCTAAGGGAGGACAGGCTCTCCGGTTGGACCAGTGGTGGGAGAACCTCCAGAGCAGGGGGCGGGGCACTTCCCCAGAGCAGACGAAGTTTAGAAATTGCGGTAAGGGAAGAAGGCTACACCTGAGGGAAACCTTACCCAAATAAGAGACTGAAGGTGGGGAGGTGAAGCTGGAGTATTGCTATTTCTGCAGAACAGAAGAGAAAGTCCTAATTATGAAGACTGGATACGGGAGTGACCCCATCAGTTTTAGAGATCCTGTGCCATTGTCACCTACCACTGTGGGCAGAAGGGGCCAAAGAGCTATCCCCAGTTTCCAGTCATTCCAGACTCCCCTGCCCTGCTGGGCCCATCCCTCTCCCTCTTTTCAGAGCTTTTCAGGAAGCATCTGAGCTGCCAGTCTCAGGTCAGCTGGATGATGCCACAAGGGCCCGCATGGGGCAGCCCCGTTGTGGCCTGGAGGACCCCTTCAACCAGAAGACCCTTAAATACCTCCTGCTGGGTGAGGACTGAGACTGGGAAAGGGAGGGAAAGGAGGCTGTGGCATAGCTCTGGAGTACAGGTGGCATTGGGACAGGCTGGTCCAGCTCAGCGTTGAATGGATGATCACCTGGTGATTAACTGATCATTGCCTGCCTGGAGACATAACTTTTTTGAGCAAATGCCTAGACTCAGGGGAGCTCTTTGGGGTTGGCAGAGGATCTCTGTTTATAATCTATTTTCCGTCCCATAATCAGGCCGCTGGAGAAAGAAGCACCTGACCTTCCGCATCTTGAACCTGCCTTCCACCCTCCCGCCCCACACAGCCCGGGCTGCCCTGCTTCAAGCCTTCCAGTACTGGAGCAATGTGGCCCCCCTGACCTTCCGGGAGGTGCAGGCTGGCTTCGCTGACATCCGCCTCTCCTTCCATGGCCGTCAGACACCATACTGCTCTAATTCCTTTGATGGGCCTGGTAGGCACCAGCTCTCGGTTCCCACCTCACAGACATTTGAGATGACCTCTGTCCCATTGAGCCAGTGATTCTGCAACCTTAATGTTCAGGCTGCTCCCTATGCCCAACTGCACCCTACACTCTCTAACCACCTTCTAACATTCTCTTAGAGAGCAGCTGGTCACCTCCCTGGGGTCTTACCAAGTTTCCTCTTTGAAGCTTATGCTTTAGTCCTTGGTTTAAGTTCCCCTGCTCAAGACACCCCTCAGAGAGGACTGGGCCAGAGAGAAGAGAGTGGTTGAGAAGTATAGAGACAGAGGGATGGACAACGCAGAGAGAACTGGGTGATGACAAGGGGAGGTGAAAATTGAGAGAGAGGCATCTGAGAGACTGAATACAGCTGGAAATTTAAGGGAATGGAGAAATTGGGGTTTATAACATGCAGGGGATGCTTTAGCCTAGGAGACTCTGACCTCCTTCCTGTCCACCTTTGTCTTTGTCCAGGGAGGGTCCTGGCCCATGCTGACATCCCAGAGCTGGGCAGTGTGCACTTTGATGAAGATGAACTCTGGACTGAGAGGACTTACCGGGGGGTGAACCTGCGTATCATTGCAGCCCACGAACTGGGCCATGCCCTGGGGCTTGGGCACTCTCGATATACGCAGGCCCTCATGGCTCCTGTCTATGCTGGCTACCGGCCCCACTTCAAGCTGCACCCAGATGATGTGGCAGGGATTCAGGCTCTCTACGGTTAGTTTTTTTCCCTCAGGTTACAGCTAATTATGACCCCTAGTGATCCTGAGGTCAGTGTGACCAGCATCTCTTCAGGCTGAAGAGACTGGTCTAACCTCCATGGTGGGAAATGACTTGGCTTCTTTCTCTTCCTCCTGCCCAGTTATTTAGGCTTCTTCTTTTTCGGGAGTTGTTTTTCTGACACTTCCATGTCTGATCTTCCTTTCAGGACTCTCTCTCCTCTTACCCGTTCTTGGGGATGAAGAAGAATCAGTGTTCCAGCAAACTTCCTTCCTCCTTTCTGGTGCCTCTCAAAACTAAAATGTGTCTCCTGTCGATATCAATATGATCTTGCCTCCCACCAAGAGAAATTCTCTAGGATTCCCTTTTCCACTTTCTATGGGGACTCTGAGGCAAACTTATGGAAGAGTGGGGAGGCCAGGTGCTGTGAGTTCTCTCCTTGAGCAGCATTATGTGGCCTTGCAGGGAAGAAGAACCCAGAGATAGAAGATGCGGAAGAAGAGGTGGAGCTCCCCACTGTACCACATGTACCCACAGAACCCAGTCCCATGCCAGACCCCTGCAGTGGTGACCTGGATGCCATGATGTTGGGTGAGGCCCTTCCCCTCCAGGCTATAGGCAGGCAGTGGCAGCAGCCCACTGATCTTGAGACCTGGACAAATGGGAATGACGTGGGACCTCAGCATGAGTGGAAGAGGTTAGATACCAGACAGGGGTTAGTGGCCGTGGAAGAAGGCACGTGGCAAAGGCTTCAGAGCCAAATTGAAGGTGGGCTAGGTGGGCATTTACCTCAGTGGCTTCCCTATAAGGGCCACCAAAACATATCTGGTAATACAGCAAAGTGAAGAAAACTCTATTTCCTAGAATGTCTATTAGAGAAGGTATCATACCTGCATAGGAGGACAACTTGGAAGCTACTTGGAATGGGAGGTGAGGTCCCCAAAGGTGAGCTATCTGCAGGGTTTTTGTTTTATTGAGTGACTCAGAGCTGAATTGGTCTGAATAACAAAGAGGCTGAACACGGAGCCTTCCTTCTCTACCTTAATCCTCTCTTTAAATTAAAGTCGAATGAAGTTTTGAGGCCCAGCCTGTGGGAGGAGAGCAAATTATCAGCCTGCCTGCGGTGCCCGTAAGTCTTTATTTGACCCAAGTCTTTTTGACTTGTCCACACTTTACCCTCAGGGCCCCGCGGGAAGACTTATGCCTTCAAGGGGGACTACGTGTGGACGGTGACCGATTCAGGGCTGGGTCCCTTGTTCCAAGTGTCTGCCCTTTGGGAGGGGCTCCCAGGAAACCTAGATGCTGCTGTCTACTCTCCTCGAACACAATGGATTCACTTCTTTAAGGGTAAAAGAGACTGGTTTACCGTGGGTGTGTTACCTGAGGAGGGCCTACGATTAAAGAAGCCATAAAAGGGAGGGAGAGATGAGAAGTTTCTGGAAGGGTGGAATGGGAGAACCAAAAGCTATCACCTGGAGACAGACATAACATGTTCGTTCCTTGCCTGCTCTCAGGAGACAAGGTGTGGCGCTATATTAATTTCAAGATGTCTCCTGGCTTCCCCAAGAAACTGAACAGGGTAGAACCCAACCTGGATGCAGCTCTCTATTGGCCTTTCAACCAAAAGGTGTTCCTCTTTAAGGTACAGAGTTCAAAGCAAGGGCAAATCCCTTCTTAGGAGGGGTGGGCTACCTCACACTGAGAAGTGGACTTGCTCTTGAAGAGAGATCATTTGCAGCTGGGGGTAGATGTGGGGATCCTTAAGCTCTCTCCTTATCCTCTTCTTCTCCCTACCCACCCTACTCCTAGGGCTCCGGGTACTGGCAGTGGGACGAGCTGGCCCGAACTGACTTCAGCCACTACCCTAAACCAATCAAAGGCTTGTTTACCGGAGCGCCAAACCAGCCCTCTGCTGCTATGAGCTGGCGGGATGGCCAGGTCTATTTCTTCAAGGGTAAACAATACTGGCGTCTTAACAGGCAGCTTCGAGGAGAGAAAGGCTATCCCAGAGATACTGCCCACCACTGGATGCACTGTCATCCCCAGACCTCAGACCCCACTCTGTCAGGTGGAGATGCCACTTCTTCATCCTCAGGCACTGACCACTCTGCCATAGGAACCACCGTGGGTTCCACTTCCTCAGCCATAGGTACCACCTTGAACACTGACCACCCACCCAGAGACCCTATCTTGGACATTAGCCCCTCAGCCACAGGCTCCCCCACCCTTCCATTCCCTGGTAATGTCACCGGCCCAGAGGCCTGAGAGGAGTCAAAGGCTCCCTAGGCTGCGGGGGCTGCAGCAGGGGGATGAACAATAGACTTCAGGGCTTGAAAGGTCCCAGCTCCAGCCACCACTCCTCTGTGCTCTTACCCTCCTGGGCAGTGACTCCCTAACTCTGGGTCAGCTCCCAACTCTATACATCCCTTCGCTCATCCTACACAGCACCTTCCAACTGTGTTATCTACTGTCTGGAAGACAGCAGTAGAAGGAAGGCATCCCTCAGGACCTTGGCTGATGGGTGGCAACAGCTGGGAAGCTAAATGCCTGGGTCCCATTCTTCCCAGACAAAGTGCAAGAAAAGGGCATGGCCAGTAAAATGAGCAAGGGCTTTGGAACCCTTTAAGAATCACATTTACTTGCTTATGACTTTGGGCAAGTTAATTAACCTCATTGAGCCTCAGATTCCCCATCTGCTCAATAAGGTTAATACTCGTCCCGCAGGGTGTTTGCATTAAATGAAATACTTTTTGTGAAGTGCAGGGCACAATGTCTGGCACATTTGTGCTTAATAAAGGCTAACTCCATGTTCGTTAAAGAGGACTGAACAGCTCTTCCTCTGGCTATGTGTGTGTGTAGCTGTGAGTCCGGTAGTCCAGTCCGGTGAGGATAGCAGTATCAGATCTTTAGGGGACCAGAGGACTTATCAGTCTGGCTAACTGTCTGGGGGTGCAGAGAAAGAAAAGAGCAGCAACAGCAGAGGCTGGACTCCCTGGTTCAGTGTTCAATGCCATTTTATTCACATACTCCATGTTCTTCCTCCCTCCCATCATAGCTTTGTTGCCCAGGGGAGGAACACATCTTCCTTCATGCTGTCGGGGGAACCAGGGAGCAGACTCTGAGCAGGAGAATCAGAGGAGGGAGTTAGAATGGGTTAGTGGCTGGGACAAAGTTCTAGTGAAGGAGATTAGCATCACCTACGATGAGAAGCAGAGAAGGCACTTGTCTCCCATGCAGCGGTGAAGACCAGGCTGCTGTGGGCAAAAGGGCAAGACTCTGGCATGTGTGCCAGTGATCTCCCCTTGGAGAAGTAGACAGCTGTGGGGGGAGGCAGGTTCTGTGCCACGCATTGCCCCGTGGTCTTCCCCACATTAAGGAGAGAAAGGGAAGCACCATGGAGAGGACGGTATTCCCAAATGAGGTAGGAGAATGGGACTTGAGCCTATGGAAGCCAGGAGCTCCTCTGTGCCCTTCTCCCCATCGAATAGCTATCAAGTGCTTTAGGGAGCTTCCTGGTTTTCTGTAGGTCCTACAACAACAAAACCCCCTATTCTACCATTGTGAGGCACACTGAGGCAAGTATGTAAAAGGCTCTTTGGGTAAGGGCCCTCCTTGGTTTGGAGGGAATTAGGAAGCCAGTTACTCTAGGGGCAGGGTACCTCTATTATTGGACAGAGGTAGGTACTCCTTCCATTCCTCTCCCTTCCCCACAAGATTCCCCTTTATCTGTCCCTGAAACATATCCCTACTGGACTGGTCTGGGTTGGAGTACAGATCCTATCCCCAGTGACAGAGGTGGGGAAGTTTGTGTGTGGGTCCTGTGGGCTCAGGCCCTGCACACTTGGTGTTCCAAGGCCCTTGCTAGGGGTCGAAGCATCAGTGGAGGTTTAGGCTCAGGTCCGGGTGGAACCAGAAGGTGTGGTGAGGGGTAGAGTGGAACCACAGTCGGAATCCAGGTCCAGGATGGTGTGGGGGGCTGTGGCCTGGGGGCCTGGTCCCAGTTGGCGCTCTCGAAGGCTCTGGAGATAACTCTGGAGAGGCACAGGGCAGAGAGGGCAGAAGGTAGGGCCTGGGTCAGAACCCCCCACCCCCTACCCCGACCCCAGCCATCCCCATGTGTCCTCTGCCCCATCCCCAGGTGTGCCCCTCCCCTCACTCACAGGAGCCAGACTATCAGCGGGGCTCCGGGTATTGGAGGGAAGCTGGCGCCGGTAGCTGCCTTCACAGAGCCCCAGCCCAGGGGATGTCCGGTGCAACTTGGCCTCTTGCTGGCGGATCCGAAGGAGTTGAAGATGCCTTCGCTGGTGGCTCAAGACCACTGCTTGGGAGGGGGGCCATACGGACTCAGGGAGGCCTCTTTAGACCCTGAATTCTACCCCCAAACACCCTTACCCTCTACAGAAACCCATTTGATCTCCCTATTGTGTCTCTCTCAAACCTCATTTCCTCCCTGGTTATTCTGAAAGAAACTCTTCTTTGGAACCCTCCTGTACTTTCCTCTTGGACTTCCCTGAGACCTTTCTTTCCTTCCATAATAGTCCCCAGGAACTAACTCCTCTCTGCTTCCTCTGACAATTTTTCCTCATTCTTACCCAGACCATTGGCTCCTCCAACTCGAACTTCCTTTCAATGCCCTACCTCATTCACCTCGGACACCACCACCCTTAAGTGTGTTTTCCCCCTTCCCACCCCTCCTCCCGCCACCGCCCTGTCAAGTCTGGGAACTGGGGACATGAGAAGGCACAGGTTGGCTGCTTCTGTACCATGGCACTAACTCACCATTGGCGTGGCCTCCATGTTCCTCATCCATGAGCTTCCACTGGGCCAGGGCCCCAAGGGCCCCCAGGGCTGGCCAGGTGCCCAGCAAGACCCAGCTATACCAGCAGAGAGGAGGCAAGGCTGGAAGTGCCTGCAAGCGTTGGCCCAGCCGACTGCCCAGTGCCAGCCCCTCTAGGAAGTAGTCAGCACAGGCCACCAGCACCGCAGCACCCAGCAGGGCTGTGCCCAGAACTGTGAATGGACGTGGCCACCGAAGTGTGAGCAGGGCTCCCAGGAGTGCCAGCCCCACCAGCCCCCCAGCTGGCACCCAGGCTGAAGGTGGTTGGTAGATGGGCTCTGTGCCCAGCAGGGCCCCGGCACCCAGGGTCAGGCCTAGCAGGAGACCAGTCAGGAAGAGCCCAACGCTGCGAACCAACATGGTGACCAGGCCACAGAGGAGTCCGATGCCCAGCGCAATGCCCGCGCTCACCTCCAGGCTCAGCTGTGTTTCTAGCACTCGCTCCTTGTGGCACAGCAGGAAGATCACCAGAGCTCCCGACAGCAGGCCCGAGAGAAACATTACTGCCTTGAAGCAGCGGTAGCCTGGGAAGGGAAGCAGGAGGCACTGAGAGACAGAAAGGAGACATCTATAGGGATGGCTCTGATGAATTAGAAGGGAGAGGAGTGGCTAATCAGAGGGGCAGAAGACAGGAGCAGCAGCCAAGGGACCTCAAGGCAAGGGGCAGAAAGGGATCATCTCAGGAAAGGCAGGGACCTTCCAAAAACTGTGAGGGGGTGGGAGGAAAAAAATCAGGAGGTAAGATGGATACATTGCGGGGAATAAATACGGAAGGAAGGTTTAGTACTTCCAGGGATGGTAGACAGGAAGAAATCAGCACAGGCCAATTCAGGTTATTGGGGAAGGGTTGAAGAAGACTTAAACATGGAGGATAATGTGGGAATGGAGTTTTGAGGTAGGGGGAAGGGAGAGGCAAGTGAGAATTGGCAAGGGTCAGAGCTAGAGGGCATGGATATAGGGTGTGGACAAGAAGAGCTGGCAAGAGCAGCATGGGCTCCACTGAAGGTAGGGATCCCCTGACAGAAGAATAGAGGTGGCCCAGAAGCAAAGGAGAAAGTTGGCATCATCCTTGAGGGTGACAGTTTTGGGCAGCTTCCCCCCAGAATCCTGGCCCTGCCCTCACCGAAGCAGCAGTAGATGATTCCAAAGCAGCAGCAAAGAGCACACACCAGGGCGGGTGCCAGTTCAGGATTGTCCTGGGGTTCCAAGACACATCTTGGGTCTGGAGGCTCTGGGAGTTGTTGATTAAAGGGCCTGGGGTCAGAGGTCATGGCCAGGGGCAACAGGGCTTCCTCCATGGCCGAAGAAAAGGTGATCCCAGAGGGGAAGATCAGTGTCAGCTCCTCTCATCCATCCATGAATATCTTGAGGGGGTTGGGAACCTGCAAGGGGTAGGGGGCAGGAACTCAGGTGCCCAGGAATCTTGAGAATTCTGTACCTCTGCTTCTTATGAAGAAAGGCCAATTTCAGGAGGGAGCATGGCCTTGCTGGAGTAACTGAAAAAATCCACAGGATTGGGTCAAGGTGAACCAGCTGTCTTTTTACTACCCCCTGAAACAAGGACACGAAGTAAAACTTAAACTAAAATCTTATAAGGTGAAACTTTATCTGCTCCCTAGCTTCCCAGGGTGGGAAGAGTAGAAAGTCCTAGGTCAGTGGAAGGAGGGGCCCAGGGACACTAGTGAGACTGGGCGCTAAAGGCCAGCAGCTTGTTCCAGCTAAAAAGAAAGCTTGCCCCATCTGCAGCTGGGACTCAATACTACCTCACTGGACTGGGAAAGGTGGGGTTAATTGAGGGGGTAGGAGGAGAAAGAGGAGAAAATGAGTCATGGTGGGGTCTCTGGACAGCTGTTCCAACCCCAGGGAAGGAAGAGGGGAGAAAAGAAACAGACACCAAAAGAGTTTGGGACAAGGAATGGAGTAGAGAGAGTCCCCACACTTTGCCAAGGTTCTGGAGCCCCAGCTCAGGTGGAGATGGAGTTGTTGGGGTCAAGGGGCATCCGGCCACAGTCCAGTTCCCATGGTCCCTCTTGGACTAAGCAGGCACCTTGCCCACAGACATCTCACATCCTGGTATACCGCCTCTTGCTCCTCCTTTCAGGACATTGGTGGGACTTTTCCTACCCCTCCCTTTCCCCCGGGGGTGTCGGGGCTGCCAGTAGGATTTGAATTCGGCTCCTGAAAGGAGAACACCAAGGAGGGGCTGGTACTGGGGGCACTGTGGGAGTGGGGTAGGAGGGATGCAGGCACTTTCATCTGTCTTCTTTTGGACACCAAGGTCCTAACAGGCTAGAGGGTTGGCGTGGGGATTCCCTGGGGCTCCTCTCTTCAATCCGCTTGGAAGTCTAGGGACTCTAAACAAGGACAGATTGGAGAAGGAGTGTTAACTACTCACCACCCTGCCAGGGCTCAGGAGAGGAAGGGGTAGAAGTGCTTCCCTAACCCCCCTGCTGCATCCTTGCCCGGAGGTCCTAGGCGTCGGGGCGGCTGTCGGGCGAGGGCACCCCCAGGGTCACTCTGTTCGTTGCCCCCTAAACTCTTGCAAGCCGAAGCCCAAGCCCCGTGAGCTAAATGCAACCAGCCTGGGGGTGGAGGAAGGGGACAGGGTGTGTGGGGGGTGACATCACGGGGCGGGCCCCTCCAACTCTTTTCCCCTTGGGTGGGGGGGGGACCCAGTTTGCCCACTGCTCTAGGCTGGGACCAGAGATCCCCCAGCCGTAGCAGGGACAGGTTTTGGGGACACCACAAGACGTTTGGGGAAAGATCTCTGAATGCTCAGGCGATGACTCGACAACTAGACGCTCTCAAACTCCCAACTGGGGTCCCAGCGCCCCCCTAGCCCCGGCTTGGTTTCTTCCACTTCCCAGAGAATTGGGAGTATTGTCTTCTGCAGAACCTGGTGGTCGAGATCGGGGACCCGGGGAAGGGGCTTTTACAGGACTGGGGGCGCCGGCGAGGGGCTCATGGGCGGAAAAACTTGGGGTCTGGAAGGGGGACTAACGAGAGAAGCGCGAGCAGAGGAGGGGACCCAAGCTGGGTCTGCGTGGGGGCGGGGGCGCGTGTCGACGTTGACCGAGAGCAGCTCGGTATGCAAATGAAACGCAAAACAGCATGTAGATGAGTGCAGTGTTTTTGGCACTCCGCTCGGGTCCTGAGCCCAGCGGAGGTACGCTCCTAGTCGCCCAGAACCGCTCCGTTGACAGTGCCTTGGAGCAGCGTCCCGAGGGGCGGATCCGGGCCGTGGGAGCGCAGTTATACCGGGCAGTTCGCCAGCTGGGTCAGGCGCTGGGGAGGCCGAGGATTGCTGGGAAAGAAGGGGTAATGCAGGGAGGCCAGGGTGGGGGCTGGCCCGGGGCGTCCTCCCCTCTGCTCCACCTCCGCATGATACAAAAGGGTTTCTGTCCTCGCTACAGGCAGCAGGAAAAGGATCGGGGTGGTGGCTCTTCTACGCTCCCTGGTTTTGTCTGCAAGGGAAACACTGTGGCTTGGTGGCTGTCCTCAATCTCCCAGTCTCGGCAAAGCCCAAGAATACAGCCAGAGGAACCCTGAAAAAAAAAAAAAAAAAAAAATCTGTCCCGCGTCCGCGGGCACTGCTACAGCGCCCACCAGTGGTGCAGCCTGCGGAGCTATCACTCCAGCACGCGGAGGGTGGCGGCAGAGAGCCCCTTAAGGGGCGGGGCCAGTTCTTCCTCAGGACCTCCTCTTCTGATTTGACTCAGCGCTTGCTCCACTGGCTCGCGCCTCCGCCAACCGCTTTTTCGTTTCCTTCCCGTCTCTTCCCTGGTGACCCCGGAAGTGGAAGTGGGCGTAGGTCGGCGGCCACGGCGGGGACGGAAGGCGGAAGCAGAGCGTGAGCGGGAGGCGGAGCCGGGGGAGCTGCTCTCGTAGCTCCCCCTGGCCCTAGGCCCAGCTGCTCGAGGGGGAGGAGTTACCGCCGCTCTTCGGGTACGTTACCTTCGCCCCCTCTACCCAGCCCAAGGGTTTCCTGGATGTCTTTCTCAGGGGCAACCCCAAGCTCCGCCCCCAGGTTTTCTTTGAGAGCCGCACGATCCCCACCCTTTTCTGGCAGCCTGCGGCCCCCCCCCTTTCCAGTCGTCTTTCCCTTTTTACCCAAGAGTGACCCCCGGACCACACCCTTTGAGTTACCGCCCTCTTTCCCTGATTCTGGATTATGACTTTCTGGGGAAAGAAGAAAAACTAAGGGGTTTTGGAGGGGGGAAGGGAGCACGGTTGTGGTTAATGTAGTATTGGCTTATTGGTAGGGATAACGAACGCCCCAGAAGAATTTGAGAAAACAAGGGAGGTGGGTGCATTAATTATATCCTCAATTTAAGGTTATTTAACCCCTCTCTCGGTTCAGTTCTGATCATCCCCACCTTGATACCTTTGTTGCAGGCATCAGAACTTATCATGATGGCTGTGACCTAAAATCCTCAGGAAGCCCTGGGGTCATGGCCCAGAAGCACCCTGGAGAAGGAGGGTTGTGTGGAGCCCACCACAGTGGTGGTGCCTCCTTCAGGACTTTAGGATCCTCTGTGGACCCTGAAATACTTTCATTCTCAGGACTCAGGGACTCAGCGGGGCCTGCTCCTAATGGTACCCGCTGCCTCACAGAGCACTCTAGTCCTAAGTACACACAGCCCCCAAACCCAGCCCACTGGTCGGATCCAAGCCATGGCCCCCCAAGGGGTCCAGGACCCCCTAGGGATGGAGAGGACCCTGATCAGAGTGAGGCATCTTCAGAAGAAGAATCAGGAGTGGACCAGGAACTCTCAAGAGAGAATGAGGCTGGGTACCAGGAGGATGGGAACCCTTCTTTTCTTTCCATTCCATCTGCTTGCAACTGCCAGGGAATCCCTGGAATCCCTGAAGGTCCTTACTCTGAGGGAGGAGATAGCTCTTCTAGCAACTTTTGCCACCATTGTACCTCTCCAGTTTTGGGGGAAGATGAAGAGTTGGAAGAGGAATATGATGATGAGGAACCTCTTAAGTTCCCCAGTGATTTTTCACGTGTGCCCAGTGGGAAGAAACCACCCCGGAGACAGCGGCACCGCATCCCGGCCAAGGAGGATACTCGGGAGGGTGGACGCAGAGATCCCAGGTCCCCTGGCCGACATCGGCTGGGCCGGAAAAGAAGTCAGGCAGATAAGCGCAAAGGCCTGGGATTATGGGGAGCAGAGGAACTGTGTCAGCTTGGGCAGGCAGGCTTCTGGTGGCTGATTGAACTGCTGGTATTGGTGGGAGAGTACGTGGAAACTTGTGGCCATCTCATCTATGCATGCAGGCAGCTGAAAGGCAGCGATCTGGACCTTTTTCGAGTCTGGTTGGGAGTCTGGGCAGGGCGGCTGGGAGGCTGGGCCCAGGTGATGTTCCAGTTTCTGAGCCAAGGATGTTGCTATGGGGCAGGGCTGTTCACCCGTTTTCTTAGGCTACTAGGTGCTTTGCTGCTTCTGGCTCTGGCCCTCTTGTTGGGCTGTCTACAGTTGGGCTGGCGGTTTCTGGCGGGACTGGGTGACCGGTTAGGCTGGAGGGGTAAAGCCACTTGGCTCTTTTCTTGGCTGGATTTTCCCACCTTGCAGCGTTGCCTGATTTTGCTGAGAGATAGCAGGCCATGGCAGCAGTTGGTAAAAATGTTTCAGTGGGGTTGGCTGGAGTTGCCTTGGGTCAAGCCAAGGACTAATAGGCAGGGGAATGCACCTGTAGCTGGTGGTCGCTACTGCCAGCCTGAAGAAGAAGTGGCTCGACTCTTGACCATGGCTGGGGTTCCTGAGGATGAGCTAAACCCTTTCCATGTGTTGGGGGTTGAAGCCACAGCATCAGATGTTGAACTGAAGAAGGCATATAGGCAGCTGGCAGTGATGGTGAGTATCTTTCCCCTGTTTCCTGTTCCTCTTTGTTGTCTTATTTTCTATTCCAATTTTAGGAAGAGTAGGATAAAGAGAAGGCAGAGTAAAAAGTCAACTTGAAGCTGGAGTAACATTAATTCTTAGGAAACAGTCATAAAGACATTTTCCCCTCTGCTGTGGCATCTGACTTTTCCTTCATTTTAAGCTTTTTGTCTTGAGAGTCTTTTTTTTTTAGAAAGATTTATTTATTTGAGAGAGAGAGCACTAGAGAGTCTGCGGGGCAGGGGGAGGGGCGCGGGTGGCGTGGGGGAGAGGGAGAAGCAGACTCCCCACTGAGCAGGGAGCCGGATGTAGGGGCTTGGGCCCAGAACCCCAGGATGGTAGACCACTCACCCTGGAATATCCAGATGAAGTCCCTCTAACCACCCTCTAGGGTGGAAAAGAGGCCTCATTAGAAAGCCTGTCAATTCTGTACCCCGAACTAATGAGGGTTTTTTGAACAGGGGGATATCCAACTATCTGTCCCAGATAGGCAAGTGTGGACTAAGTGTGGGAAGGTTCAGGGAGTGCATGTGATTGTTCCAGGACTAGGTGAAAGAAAACAAAGTATTTCAAGACCAGCAATCTAGAGTGGAAAAGGGAAAGAGAATGGAACATAAACCATAAAGAGGCATGTGCATCTGTATGTCATACATATGGATGTTTTTAAAGATTTCATTTTTAAGTAATCTCTACACCTGATATGGGGCTCAGACCCACAACCCTGAGACCAAGAGTCCCATTGTCCTACTGACTGAGCCAGCCAGGCGCCTCATGATATGGTTGCTTTTATTGATGGGGTCTGGAGGGGGTGTTACAGGTGGAGTTGTGATGCCCCATATGCCTGTGGGAAATGTTTAATACAAGCATGCAAATTGCTATTAGTAGATATTAATTTGCTATTTTTAGATATGATTTTTATTGCTTTTTCTGTAAGTAAAACTGTATTATAAGTAATGTGTGTAAATTCCATTGGAGGCCGATTTGAGTGTATGGAACTGGACTGGTAAAATTATCATGGTGTGTAAATCATGCCAGCAACTGCATGGCAACAGAGGAATGGGTTAACCAAGGTGTCCATTAACCATTCAAGACACAGTAAGGTACCAGGCCTGTAACTTAGCAGAGGACTAAGTTTGGTGGGAAATGCATGCCCCTTAGTGGATAGACTGGGATATTCTTAAGAGTGGGGAATGGCAGTTTACACTCAGATTGTTACTAGCAGTAGAGCTCTTTTCTCACTTTCATGTCTTTTAGCAGACATCCTCTCTTGGGGAATAACATTCTTAGAAGAAAATTTCATTTTCAACTTACTTTGTTGGAGTAGAGATAGAGTTAAGTTCCCTGATCCTCGATATACCTGCCCTGCATCTCAGAGTATTCCCTTGTTCTGGGCCAGTGTCTGTGGGCTTCTTTTACAAGACCTCTCACTGTCCCTATGAAGCCTAAGAGTGACCATGACCGAAAGCTGTTCTATAAGCTTGGGTATGTGGAGTATTAACGGCATTCTCTTTATTTGGCATCATCAGGAGATTAGCTTTATTCTGTTCTTTTGGAAAAGGAGGATGGGAACAGTCAGGAAGCTGTAGGAGGTGAGGATACTATTTGTCTTAGAGGAGAGGCTGAAAAGTGGATAAAAAGCCTGTGAGGATCACAATATGCTATTTCATTTCTGGGACAGAAAGGCAAACCATTATGGGAAGTGCATACTAGAATTTTCTAGTTAGAATGAGTTTGAAGATGTAGTATCTTTGGAACTCTTACTTTATGGTTGACGATAGAGTTAAAATGTGAGGGCTTAGTATGCATTTACCTGGTAGGGTGACTAACCATCCCTGCTTCCTGGGATTGAGGGTTTCCTGAGACATGAACTTTTAGTGCTAAAATTGGGACAGTCCCCAGGCAGACTGATAGGATGGATCACCCTAGTGCTAAATTCTGTGTATATATGTTGTGAGTATTCTCCCAGTAATCCATGATAGCTAATAGTGACAGGGCTAGAACTTGATCCCAAATATGTGTCTGCAGAGCCAGAGCAATTAGTCATTAAGTTGTATTGATTCTCTAAAAGGGTGATGAAAGAGAACCATTTGATACAAGGGTTATTATTATTATTTATTTTTTTAAAGTAGGTTCCATGCCCAGTGTGTAGCCCAAGGTGGAGCCCAGTCAGGCTTGAACTCAGAACCCTGAGATCAAGAATCAGATGCTTAACCCACTGAACTATCCACGCATCCTGATAATGAGGTTATTTTGACCTAAGATGGGGAGAGGGCTGGAATGGATTTTTGATGAAATCTTTGTCTTGGTAGGTTCATCCTGACAAAAACCATCATCCCCGGGCAGAGGAGGCCTTCAAGGTTTTGCGGGCAGCTTGGGACATTGTCAGCAACCCTGAAAGGCGGAAGGAATATGAAATGTAAGTTGGAAATGGGAAATTGTCAGGTGGGATAAATGAGTAATCTTCAAAGTAGAGGTCCCTGGACTTGTGGATGAAGCTCTCTGAGGTGGAGAGAACAGGGTTGCTTATCTTTCTAGCTGGCCGGGGCCTCAAGAGGGTTAAAGGTTCATCTCCCTTTGTCCCTTGATCAATACCATCTGATTTACAAAGGCTTTCTTCTTTTAGGAAACGAATGGCAGAGACTGAGCTGAGCCGGTCAGTGAATGAGTTTCTGTCCAAGCTGCAGGATGACCTCAAAGAGGCAATGAATACTATGATGTGCAGCCGATGCCAGGGAAAGCATAGGTATGAAATAAGGCAGGGATGGGACAGTCACAGATTAGCCATTGGGTAGCCAAAGACTTCCATTTGAGTATTACTGGTAGTTGGGGGATGCAGCTGAGTAAAAAGACCCCGAGGTTTCTACTTTTGCCATAGTGTCAAGAGATTGGGAATTTGAATTTGCACTAAGAAAAAAAAGTTAATATTTTTAGTTTTAAGAGAGAAGGTTGGGGCGCCTGGGTGGCTCAGTGGGTTAAAGCCTCTGCCTTCGGCTCAGGTCATGATCCCAGCGTCCTGGGATCGAGCCCCATATCGGGCTCTCTGCTCCGCGGGGAGCCTGCTTCCTCCTCTCTCTGCCTGCCTCTCTGCCTACTTGTGATCTCTGTCTGTCGAATAAATAAAAAAAAAAAAAAAAAAAAGAGAGAGAGAGAAGGTTGAAGGTACGGGTGTTTGTAGACATATGTAACAACTGAGTGGAGATAATTTTATATTAGCCATTTGTCAATAATGATGACACTAAACACTTGATCTTAGCTAAAAGGCCGAGAAGTGATTATAACGATGATAGTATAACAGTGTTGTAGGCTTGATAGGTGAAAAGAAACTTTCCTTTTGTTGGGTTGTAGGAGGTTTGAAATGGACCGGGAACCTAAGAGTGCCAGGTACTGTGCTGAGTGTAATAGACTGCATCCTGCTGAGGAAGGAGACTTTTGGGCAGAGTCAAGCATGTTGGGCCTCAAGATCACCTATTTTGCACTGATGGATGGAAAAGTGTATGACATCACAGGTATACTTCTGTTCTCTAGAAATATGGGCTCATGTATGCTCAAAACTGTGATTTTTTGGCTAATTATTTCTCATGCTTGCAGAGTGGGCTGGATGCCAGCGTGTGGGAATCTCCCCAGATACTCATAGAGTCCCCTATCATATCTCCTTTGGTTCTCGGATTCCAGGCACCAGTGGGCGGCAGAGGTAGGTGTTACTTCTTTCAACAATCTACCTACTGTTGTAGTTCTGAATATGATTTTAGATGACATGCTGCTTAGGACACCTAGAGGTCTTACCCTTAAGTTTGGCAGCTGACTCAGTATATCTTTTTCTTTCCCCCCAGTGTATCTTTAACTTAGGTGTAAACAGGTAACAGAGGTAACCATGTAACTCTTAATAGCTCTTGCCTCATAATGTCTTTTGTTTTCCTCTCAGAGCAACCCCAGATGCCCCTCCTGCTGACCTTCAGGATTTCTTGAGCCGGATATTTCAAGTACCCCCAGGCCAGATGTCCAATGGGAACTTCTTTGCAGCTCCTCAGCCTGGCCCTGGGGCCACTGCAGCCTCTAAGCCCAACAGCACAGTACCCAAGGGAGAAGCCAAACCGAAGCGGCGGAAGAAAGTGAGGAGGCCCTTCCAACGTTGACACCCCTTCTCTTCTTTCCTCAGATCAATGTCAGGGAGTCAAAAGGGCTGTGTATAGCACAGGATGGAGTTTTGACTTGTTTATTTTTAAATATTTAAAAAAGGGAAAATTTTAAGCTCAAATTGTTCACTCAGTACTTGTAGGAAGCCCCAGAACCACTCTCCCTCCTCCACCAGCACCTAGGAACTGAATCTTGTCTTCTGACAATACCAAAGAAATAGGGGGTGGCTAAAGCAAAGATCCTAGAGCCTGGACCTGGGCTGGACAATATCTCCCATGGTAGTGTGGGAACTGGTATTTCCCTTGGGTTTGTATGCCTTTGTCTTTTGCTTCTAGAGCAGATGACACTTTTCCCCCTTTTTTTAAACTACGAGTCTCTTATAATTTCTTGACCCATTTCAGGACGAAGCCCCTTCCTTTACCCCAACATTCTAGTTAAAAGAGAACAAGAAAGCATGTAGCCCTAATTATAGGAGATTATACATAGAGTTCAGAGAGTGGGAACTTTAAATTTTTCCTCTGACATTCACCTTGTGGGTAATTACCCAACTTCATGCTTGTTGCTGCAGGGATGGCCAAACTAATAATTTTTAAAAAGCAGACTCATGCCCTCTGCCCTTGGGTGAGGGAGAAGGATAAAGGGGCTCCCAGAAGCCCCCTTATGATCCAAGGGTTTGTATTTTTTTAAGTTTGTTCATATTTGTATGTACATATCTATTTAAAGCCAGGGGATTATCTTTCTATAAATATATAAACTGGCAACCTGTATCTTTCCTCTCTTCTTTGCGCTTTTTCTCATTTGAGAATCCTTTCCGTACTAAGTGTTAGCTGAGTGGAGGGCACCTCCTGCTGGATCAAGGGAGAGGGGATTAAAACAATACCTTAGATAAGTTTCATACAATAAGTTGCTGTTCCTTGTTTCTTCCCCAGCCTTATAAGGACATCTCCCTACCCTTCCTGCTGACCAAACTATAGACATATCGGGGGGAAAAAGAAAACCAAAACTTTATTATAGGGAAAATACACAGCAAAACGGAGCTGGCAGGTGGTGCAGGTAGAAGATCTGGAAAAACTTAATCACCAAACAAACTGCTCAAAAACATGGCTTCCTGCTGTGAGGGAGACTGATTGGGCCCTTATCTTTGTCACCTTTCCTGATTCAAAGAAAATTTGTTTTTAGCAGGGCTGGGCCCAGGGAGCCCCATTTCCCAGTCTGTTTTCTTCCTAGGAGTTTGGGAAAGGTTATGTAGTTCTCAGGGTTTCAAGATACAGAAGACAATACAGAGAAGGAAAGGATGTTGCAGCCCTTTGGTCCAGTGTTATCCCCAGCCCCATCCCTCAGTATTTGTTGATGCCAAAGAGTCGAACCCCATGGAATTGGGGTAACTTAGGCAGCAGTACGCTGAGCAATGAGGCTGTGTTGATGAGGAAGTGAGCAGCATCATACTTGGTGTAGAAGCTGGCCAGGAGGTAGCTGGGGAGAGAAGAAATGGGTTAAGTGAAGTTGGCCTTCCCTAGCTGTATTTATGGCTTTGCAGTGACTTTCTCTTCTATTTTTAAATGATCAGTTTTATTGCATGTAGTCCTAGAATATCTGAAAATATTCCAGTTAAATTAATAGTACTTACTTTGGGATTGGGGAGATAATCAGCACTTTTAGCTGGAGATTTATAAGTTAGAGAGTTTTTTAATTGTTAATGATGTGGCAAATGACAGCTGAAGTCTGTGTGGCTGTTAGAGTGCTTTTGCTTCAATTCCCCACAGTTTTCACAGATTTATATCTGTTCTGCTTTATTTATTCATTTCCTTTGAAGTGTAAAACCATTTGGTTTTGCTTGGGTGTTTTCTCAGTCCTTTCTCCATTCCCCTACCACCAATGGGCAGCAAGGAATGCTTGATTACTATCTTCTACTTTTTATTGCTCTCCCTAGATTTAGACCATACCATAATATCTTCAAAGGGTCTAAGTGAGTAGTCTGCTTTTTTAAAGCTTCCCTATGGAGATTTCTCCTTGATGCTTGGAGCATTTCCTGTATCTCCCCCTAGACTCACAGTATGATAGGAGAGATGCTGAGGAATTTGCGGGAAGAGGTAAATTGGAGCCCGTAGTCCATCTGTTCCCAGTGTGTCAGTAGCCGAGCCTTTCCTTGGTCAGGGGTCTCAAAAGGTGTCCCTTTCACTGTATGTAAGAAGACATACATAGCCTGGGAGGAGGGAAAGGGGGGGGTACGGTGTGAGGAGGCAGAAAGTAGTCCATCAGCCCAAGAATTATGCTGAGATCCCGAAACGAAGACATAAATCCCCAAATAATCAGTGATACTGGGTTTTGGTTGGGAAAGGCCTGGGTTGGGTATAAGGGTGTGGTTTAGTGCTCACCAAGTTATGGATGACGTTGGTCAGGGTCCAGACAACAGGAATGCTGAAGAAGGGGATGCTGAGTAGAACCACATGCAGCAGTCCTACCAAGATGATGTAGGCCAGCCAGATGCCCCGGCTATTCATCACTCGAGTGTTGGGGTTTACTTCGCTGTGTGCCACCCCCACATTCATCCTACCGCCGTGGGGGATCAGGCAGGAGTCCAACTCAATTTCCTCTCAACCCCTCTTTGAATTAGTTCCCCCAAGTTGTCTTCTGGATAGCCCAAATCCCCTTAACTCTATTGGGAATAAAAGAACTTCCCCATTGTGCACAAAGGAAAAACTGAAGACTTAGGAAAGAAAACTTAAAAGGCAAGACGGGTGCTCTCTACTTTTAGAGACATTAATGGTAATCTTTACTCTGATCCTTACACTTCAACTGTAACCTAAAGGGGTCTAGGCTTGGGGCAGGGACTTCTGACAGCGGGGTTTAACAACCACTAATAAGAGGTAAGGGGACAAAACTACTTCTAATCCCCACCTCTTCCTCTGTGGCTTGCCCATACAGTCTCTTATCCCCTTGGCATGTAAGCAGGCCGCATCTCAATCCCTTTCTCAAGCGAAGGGCGCTGCCAAGTATTTACCCAATGGCTTTTGGATTGAGCTAGGAAGGAACCTGAGCTCAGCATCTCGAGTCACCGAGCCTTATCCCCGATTCAAGGGGCGGCTGATTGTCTGAACTTGGCCCTTTAAAATCGTGCTTGTTGATGTCAACTTGGGAAGCAAATCTTGCTCGTCCGTCTTCACCTGAAATTCCCTAAACCCTAGTATTGAACCCGCCTCATGCTCCTCCCAGCTTCCCTCTCAAGTTTGTCGTTCGGTTTTCCTCAGGGGTCTCTTCAGAGCTCCTCTCGGTATTTAGGTTGCCGACGCTCCGACCTCCCTCCGCCCCCGCCCTCCATCTTTCGCCCGGCACCACTTTTCCTCAGCCCCATTTCTAGTCCCCCAGCAGCCCCTACCTGCTGGCTTCAGAAGCCCGTCCGACTCGAAGAGCGGCGTTCGCTTTCACACCTGTGGTGTCCAGGAAGCACCCGCGCTCGCCCATCTGTGCTCTCCCTATTCGTGGAACAGAATCGGCGCTGCCGCCACCCATTGGTTGGCAGTTTGCAATGGTGATGCGCAATTGGTCGCCATTTCCGCCGTTCAGGAAGTTCAGAACCCGCCCCTCTCCCTGTCCCACCTTTTGAGAGAGGTGGGGAAAGCTGCTAGGAGGAGTGAGAACGACGTCCGCTATTGACTAATAGGAAGAATTGATAGTCTGAGGTGGAAGTAAGAGTGACAGCGATTGGTTGGCCGTGGTTATCTGCGCCTAGGCGGGAGCTCCTGGAAGCGGAGGCAGTGGGTGGGGGCCTAGTGGACTGGAGGGGTAACAAGATGGCGGCGGAGACGGTGGAGCTCCATAAACTGAAGGTACCGTGAGGCGGGGAAAGGCTAAGTTAGACCTTTCTGGGGACTGAATTCTGCCGGGTGGCTTGCTATTTTTACTGCATGTTCATCTTGCAGGCTTTACCACTTCGTTTTCTGGCTCCCGCCGTAGTTCTTTTCTTTTGTGCCTCCTTTCTTCCCCACTACGCTTTCCCTAATTTCCCATTTCTCCGTGCGGTTTTACAGTATTCATTGTTATTTCGGCCCTTTCTTCATCGTTGTATCATCCGTCACTTCCCCACCGGATGTGCAAGTGCTTTCAACCTGTTATACTCCTTTCACGTTTTTCGTCAGAGCTGCATTACGTCAGTGGTCCCCTCCTCTTTGCCCCATGCTGGAGCCAGGACCCCCTTTTTCTTTCCTGGGTCGACGCTTTCCAGTCTGTTGTCCCAAGCTGGGGTTCCCGATAGCAAACGATGGCAGCGTTGTGTATTTCTATCTACCCACGTTTCAAACAGGATCCAGAGAATGCTTCCACTCCTTTTTTTTTAGGTGGGGTTACGCCCTCGGAGCTAACTTTGAAACCTGAGGAGATGCCTCAGAAGCTAGGCCTCTCCTGAGAAGCCAGGGATTTCGGAGACCTTAAGGGTTAGTAAAGGCACAGATACCTCAGATTTAAAAGTTTTTCGAATTCTCTCACGCGGTTCTCAGCCCGCCAGCCTTACCCCATACCCTTACACCTTACCATTAGAAAGACAACTCGCTTGTAACTGTAATATTTTGGAAGAGCAGTTCCGAGGTTAGGTTTATCTTTTCCCATTTCATATCGCAGATGGACCCTGCATCTCTTGGTGTCACCACTGGGTGACACTCTCAGTCACAGGGCGGTTTTAAGTTGTATCTTTTGGGAATCTTGGTAGCTTCCTCACATTGAGATTATTAATCTCCTAGAAGAAATGAGTAGTTTATTTTAGGGTGAATTAAGAGAATATCTTGATTAGTTGTCCATGTGTGGTTTCACAAGTAGTTTTTCCCATCAGATGTTTTGGTCATATCATCCTGGGAACCTGGACAAACCACGCTGATTTAGCCAAAGCCAAAAACTGATCGTTTAAAGCTTGATGAGCTTTAAAAAAAAAAAAAAAGGAGTAAAGAGAATGAGGGTAGGGAGTACACATGCTGGTTGATACCAGTTAGTCTTTCTGTGAAATCTGATTTCTCACCCATGGATTCTAAACTGTTCTAGTGGGTTTTTGTGTATCCTGGAGTTACTGTTAAGTTGGTAGCACTGAAATCCTAGATTATATCAGTGGTCTCTTAATGCAACAAGTAAAAATTGAGTAACCACCTTTGTTATATGTCTCCTTACTTAAATAAATTATGTTCTGCCATACTGTTATGTCTGTTACAAAACATACAAAAAAAACAAAAAAATTTTTAAAGATTTTATTTTTTTTTAATTCTACAGAGACTGAGAGGGAACACAAGCTGGGGGAGTGGGAGAGGGAGAAGCAGGCTTCCCCCTGAGCAGGGAGCCCGATGCAGTGCTCCATCCCAAGACTCTGGGATCATGACCTGAGCGGAAATTAGGAGTCAGGCACTTAGCCGACTGAGCCACCCAGGCACCCTGAAAAGAAAGTTTTGAGTGAGATGAAAAGGAAATACGAATAGAAGATTTAGTATTTTCTTTTTATTAATTCCACTTTTGAAGTCCCTGGAGTAAGTCACTAGTCTTGTGACTTGCCTTTGTGGGTTTTGTGTTGGTTTGTGGAGTGATTCTTTCCATAAAATCTGTTTGTCAGGTCTGTATTAATTTGATTTTGATAGGATAATGTCCCCTGATGTGTTTTCAGGTATTATAGTCTGAAGGAATATAAGACCCTCCTGACAGCCTGAAAAGGATCCACTTTTTTTTTTTTAAGGTTTTATTTATTTTTAGAGAGGGGGAGGGAGAGAGCATGAGCAGGGGGAAGGGCAGAGGGAGAGGGAGATGGAGAGAGTAAGCAGACTCTTGGGGAGCTGGATACCAGGCTCAGTCTCCTGACCCTGAGATCATGACCTGAGCTGAAATCAAGAATCGGACACTATCTAGCTGTGCCACCCAGGTGCCCCTGAAAAGGATTCACTCTTTTAATCACATTTGCTTGTCTTTGCTTTTTCTCTAGAGCACTTCTTAACCTTTTGGAGGTCACAGATATCTTTGAAACTCTGATGAAAGGTATGAATCCTCTTCCCAGAAAAAGGCATGTACATATACTTTGCATGCGATTTGAGGGGCTTCATAAAACTATGTTGTAGCCCTGAGGAGTCCGTGGACCTCTGGTTAAGAACCTATGCCTTTAATTCTGACTTCCAGGATAGTTAATGCTTGGTTCCACTGTTGATCTTGATGGAGTGATCCTGACTTTTGCATTGACCAGACTTTTATCTCTTTTTTAAAAACCCCAGTTTTATAAAGAGAATTTGTGGCTTTAGTATAGAGTCTCAGATGGAAGGAGCAAGCTGTGAAATAGGAGGGAAAAATATTATCTGAATTGATATGTAACTCCATATCAAAGCAAAGATTTTGCAGAAATGTAGTCATTCTTTTTTTTTTTTTTTTTTTTTTTCAGATTTTATTTATTTATTTGACAGACAGAGATCACAAGTAGGCAGAGAGGCAGGCAGAGAGAGAGGAAGGGAAGCACGCTCCCTGCTAAGCAGAGAGCCTGATGCGGGGCTCGATCCCAGGACCCTGGGATCATGACCTGAGCCGAAGGCAGAGGCTTTAACCCACTAAGCCACCCAGGCGCCCCGAAATGTAGTCATTCTAACAGTGGGAGAGAGACTGAATGTGGGTGAAAATGTCTTGAACTGTAGTGATACCAGATTTCCATTCAACGGTGAAAAGAGGGACTACTGCAGAGGAGAGAACCACAAGGATATTTAGTGTCAGAGTGTTGAGAACAGTGAGGCATTTGTAATGTTGAAGCATAAAGTACGTTTATGTTGGTGGTTGATGATAATTTGGAAGGGAAGGTAGGTGAACTGTGTGACCATAAAGGTAGAATGGAATGGTATTGAAAAGGGCCTTTTAACTTGTGTAAGGTGTTTGGTATTTGTCACATAGGCAGAAGGTGAGGAGCCTTTGAATATTTGAAAGGAAGAGCTGATGTGATCAGTTTGTGTTCTTTGGCAGTATGGAGGTTGGGGTCTGGAGAGCAAGAGATTTTTTTACCAGTTAGATTTTTATTATAGTAGTCACTCTGCTGCTTAAAACCTTTTAATTATACCACTGGCAATCTCTCCAGCTTAGTTTCTCACACTCCCAACCACTGTGGCTTTACTACATTTCATTCCTCAGAATAGCTGTGTTCATTAATTACTCACAGTTACTTAGAATTTACTATGTGGCAAGGTCTGGTTGAATCTATTTACATACGTTACCTGATTTAATTCTCATAATAATTTTGTAAGGTAAATGCCTTTGTTATTCCCACTTTAAAATAAGAAAAATGGAAGCTCAGAGAGATTGAGTAACTTGCCCTAGGTTGCAGAGCTAATAAGAAGTGGTGACTCAAATCCAGGTAGTCTGTCTCCAAGGTCATGTTCTTAATCACTGCACTACCGTCTTTCTTTAGCTCAGAACCCAGAACTGTTACACATGCTTTCAGCTGCAGTGTTCCTTGCCACCTCCATCCCCCGTACCTTTGTCTAATTAAGTACTAATTCCCTTCAGATATCAGGCAAACATCATTTACCCAAGGAACCCTTAGGTTAGATAAGTTCTCCATATCCACACACATGATCAGACTACTTTTTAAAACTTCTGTAGGACCCTGTACCTTTTTATATTTAGTTATTTATATTAAATATTAAGTATATGATCATTGGTTGCCTTGTTTTCTTACTAGATTGTAAACCTCACATGAGCAAGAACTCTCTCTTTTCTTTATGATTATTTTTCTTGTATCTAGGATAATGCTTGATGGAGTGGGTGCTCAATCACTGTCAAGTGAATAGACTTAGTAAGACCTAAATTAAGGTAGTGGATATTCGAATGGGAATGAATTTGAAAGAATTTGGGATATAAAATTGTAAGTATTTGTAAATGAGTTAGATGGGGGAATGAAAGATGAATCCAAGGTTTGAGTAGTCTAGGTTGAGAGAAGCCAGTTTTGGGCAACAGAGAAGGTAACTTCAGTTTTGTACTTAAGTGTCTTTGAGGTTTGCACTTGGAGATGTCTAATAGTTGGAAATATAGGTCTCCTTTTCAAGAGCTGAGAGCTAATAGTAAAGGTTTGGGACTTATTCAGGAAATATTTATGGAGTGCCTACCATGTGCTACTGCCATAGGTTCTGGGCATAGAGCAGTGAACAAAGCAGACAAAATTCTTGTTGTCATGGAGTTTATATTTTACTAGGGGAAGGCTCAATAAATAAGTAAAATTTACAGCATGTTAAATAGTGAGGTAAGGTCTGTAGAAAAAAATAGGAGAGGTGTTAGGTAGTAGTACTGTGCGATTATGGGTATTGAAATTTTAAATAGGGTAACTGGGGAGGGCCTTAATGGAGAAGGTGATGTTAAAGCAGAGACTCGGGGGTAAAAGAGTGAGGTTTTTTTTTTTCCTAAAGATTTGTGTATATATTAGAGCACAAGCAGGGAGAATGGGAGAGAGAGAAGCAATCTCCCTGCTGGGCAGGAAGCCCGATGTGGGGCCCGATCCCAGGACCCTGGGATCATGACCTGAGCTGAATGCAAAGACTTAACAACTGAGCCATCCAGGCACCCCAAGGAGTGGGTCTTGTGCAAAGTGTTACAAGAGGACCTTAAGGTGATGATTAGGATTCTGGCTTTTAACCTTGAGATAGGAAACGAGTTAGAGGGATTTTAAATAGAGGAATGACATGTTCTGACTTTAATTTTTTTTTTCCTGACTTAAATTTTTAAAAGTTCACTCTGGATACTTTGTGGAGAATTAACTGTAATGAAGTGCAAGGGCTAAGAGTTACAGTAATCTGTATGAAAGACCAGAAGGAATTAGATTCTGGTTATACCGTAGTTTCCTCCACCCCATTCATGGGGGAATATGTTCCAAGACCTCTCAGTGGTTGCCACAAACCTAGGGTACTGAATCCTTATGTATACTATATTTTTTCCTATAAATATACACCTATAATAAAATTTAGTTTATAAATTAGAGACAGTAACGGATTAATAACAATAACAATGTGGTCTCTTTCAAAATACCTGTTATACTGTACTCACCCTTTTTGTGATGATGTGAATGTCTACGTGATGAGATGAAGTGAGGTGAATGATATAGTATTGTGACATAATGTTAGGCTATGATTGATCTTATGAATGAGCCAAAGGTCGGGGGTTAGCGACTCAAAACTGGTGGGGGCTAAGATTTCAGTGACCAAAGGCAATGGCAGGGCCAGTGGCCAGCAGTGATGGATGCTATCCACGCTACACTACCAGTTGTACCAATTTGTCAGCTCCCAAGTCTAAATCAGTAACCTATGCAGTAACTTCCCTGTCGGGGAGTTTTTGTAAACCTTGGCTTTATGTAGGCACAATTTGGGGAAGGAAAGAGAAGGGAAAAACAACTCTGTTAGAACGTTGAGCTTTGAATTGCCTGAATATTTGTGAGGAAGCGTTAACTTAAACCCAGGGTGGTGGTGGGGAGAAATGGAGGCTTCCGAGAAAGGTTAGGGGTAACAAGAGATAAAGAAGTTGTATTCTTTGTAAACAACAGCACCCTCTAAGCACATGCACACAAATGATACACTTAAAATGTTAGATGATGTCCATTTCCTGGGGTTATGTAAGACTTTTATTTTCTTCTGTACTTTTCAGAATTTTCGAACTACTCTACAGTAAACATAATACTTTTATAAAAAAGAAAACTTTTTTTAAAAGATTATTTTTGGGGCACCTGGGTGGCTCAGTTGGTTAAACGTCTGCCTTTGGCTGGGGTCATGATCCCAGAGTCCTGGGATCAAGCCCCGCATTGGGCTCCCTGCTCGGTGGGGTGCCTGCTTCTCCCTCTCCCACTACCCCTGCTTGTGTTCCCTCTCTCACTGTCTCTGACAAATAAACAAAAAAGCTTTAAAAAAATAAAAAAGATTGTATTTATTTGAGTTAGTGAGAGAGGCTGTTCACGAGTGCGCATGCGCATGCACGTGCATGCAGGGGGAGGAGCAGAAAAAGAGGGGGAAGGAGTAGTGATGACCCTTACATGGGGCCTGATTCCACAATCCGAGATCATGACCTGAGCCCAAACCAAGAGTCGAGTGCTCAACTGACTGAGCCACCCAGGTACCCCAAACGAATGAAACTTTTTTTTTTTTTTAAGATTTTATTTACTTATTTGACAGATGGAGATCACAGAGAGGCAGGCAGAGAGAGAGGAGGAAGCAGGCTCCCTGCTGAGCAGAGAGCCCGATGCGGGGCTCGATCCCAGGACCCTGAGATCATGACCTGAGCCGAAGGCAGAGGCTTTAACCCACTGAGCCACCCAGGCGCCCCCGAATGAAACTTTTTAAAGTGTAGCTAAGATCAAAAGCCTTGTTCTCCAGGAAGCAGAAAGAAAATGAAGAAACATGGTACCAATGTAGGAAAGATCCAGGTTCTTAAGAAATGGACCTTAGAGATCAATTAGAGTCTCCATTCTAGATTAATAGTATTCAGGATATGGTCTGCAGGCCAGTGCAGGGTCATGAGCTGTTACTGGTTATCAGTAAGTTAAAAAAGAAAATGAGTAAGCTTTTAGAAACTTTTATATCAGTTTGGCATCACTGCTACATCCAAGTGTGCAATCGTTTTCCAGTAACTGGTTTTTATTGTTTTTTACAAACATATCAGTTCACCTGGCTGGAATATTTTAAGAAGTTGGCAGCCCCATCAGTCTGCCTAATTAAAAATATATTGATCTGTGAAATTTGGAAACCTGAGAAGCAGTGATTCTGTCTAATCTTGTCTAATCTTTAACCCAGTGTCTAACACTTATGAAGTGCTTACTAGCTGCCAAGCACTATTGTAAATGCTTTACAAATATTACTGATTTAATCATCCTAATAGCCCTAGGGACTAGGTACTGTTGCCTTATCCCTATTTCATAGGCAGCTGAGGCACAGAGAGGTTAAATTAGTCATCCAAGGTTACACAGCTATAGGTGGTAAAGCTGAAATTTGAACCCAGGTGACTTTAGAAGAGGCCATGCTATGCTTTTAATGGGTGATTTACTACCATGTTTCTCAGTAGAGGGTGCTGTTTGTTAAGTAGGATAGTTCTCCACACAGTATCCCTGCTTGCCTGACCAACTCACTGAATGCTCCACCTGCCCAGTCATTGTATTGGGGGAAAAAGTGCCCCTCTCCATTTTCAGGTGCTCCCTTGGTTGAAAACCAGAGATGCCTGGCATATTCTGTTAATTGTAAAGGTCTTTCTTTTATAGGGATTTGCTTTCTGACTTCTCCTGGTTGATCTTAGATCTGTACTTCAAAGCCAGTGAAGTCATCTTTCAGTGACCATCTATTTGTGCACTGATCTGCATATAGGATTTCTGGAGCCTTCCCTTTTCTGCTTGTTCTCCTTGGATCAGCGTGTCATTATGCTTCTTAAAATAAGAATCAAATAATCATTTAATGTAGATTCTGTTTTTCGGTTACTGTAACCTAGAATTACTTTGGTAGCAAATCATACTGTTAACCCTCTTTGTACTTGTAATCATCTAAAATCCTGAGGTCTTTACCCTTTGAGTTACTGTTGAGTCAGATCTTGCTCATCTGATTTTTGAACAATTTAAGTTTTGAATATAAATGTAATACTTTATAGGGATACCTAGTCCTTCCAAATTGAATCTTCTTTTTGGCTCTTTGTTCTCTGAAGAGCTCCCCTTCTTGCCCTCCTTGCCCTTTAGTTCTATCAGTAATCTATCAAGTCTTCCTTCCTCCTTCTGTTCTCTGCAAAGTTGATAAGCATAGCTGTTATATGTTTAGTCAAGTTACTGATTTAAAACTTCCACAGAACTTGATAGCATGCCATTAGATATTTTTCTTATTTTGACATAGATCCTTTAGTTGATCCATTGTTGACATTAAACTAGTTAATACATAGGTCTACCTAATTCTTCAGTGGTAAGGCTTATATGCATGTAAATAGTAAATTGCAGTAAGGGATTGGGGATAATAGATAGTAAGAAGAATCTGCTTTTAGATAATTAGTTCTACTTAAAGATTCATTTTTTTCTGTATACTAGCTGGTACAGTAATGGGGGGTGCAGACACCATCCCATCCACAGAAATACCTAGGGATTTGTGATGATAAATAGTTGCATGAATAGGTAAGAATTCTATTAAAGTAGGACATTTATTCTTCATCATCTTTTAGAAAAGTCTTCTTGCATATTGAATATCATTAGAGAGATCCAACTTTGTGGATCTGGAGGGTTGGTGGGTTTAAGAGTGTAGTTTGGGATTGAACTTTTTTTAAATCACCAGGTTCATTCTGTTAACTAAGGAAAAGCTTTATTCTTTTTTCTCAGCTTGCTGAACTTAAGCAGGAATGTCTTGCTCGTGGTTTGGAGACCAAGGGAATAAAACAAGATCTCATCAACAGGCTCCAGGCATATCTTGAAGAGCATGGTGAGTGTTTTGTAGAGGCAGAGTGATACGAGTGAAGGGTTTAATTTTTTTGGCTCTGCCATATAGAAGATTTCTCCTTCTTTAAGTTGTTGGTGATATAAGCTCTTAACTCTATCAGAAAACTCTTGATCATCTAAAACAGTGATTATAAAGCAAAGAAATACATCCCTCCCTTTTTTTAAGACATTAAATTTTATTTCAGCAAATTGTTTGAAAGGAAGTATGCTAAAACAAGTATCAATAGACTGAGAATTGGAGAATTTGGATTCTGATTCCTCTTATGCCAGAGATTTACTTGGTAACTTTGCATAGTCACTATTTACTTCAGTAGGTGTCTGTTCTGATCTATGAAATGAGACAAATGTTGCCACCCTTGAAATTCATAAACCTAAGGAACCTCTGGTCCTAACTCTGACATTCTATAATTCTGCTTTTTTAAAAACCAACAGAACCAGCTTTATTTAAGGCATATTATCATCCCATGTTGTACAAGGCCTCGTTCTAATTTTTGTTTCCTTTTGTACCCATTCCTTTTATCCCACCTCCTTTAGGCAGCTATTCTAATGTGTTTGATATGTATTTTTTGTCTTTGTCCTTGTATAAACCTTGTGGTATTGTTTGGTATACAGTATTTTTTTATAATTGGCAGTGAGGCCATAGCCTTACTTTGCTTCTCACTTGTTTTCTCTAAGTACTGTGTGTTTTTAGGATATATTCATATTCGTGTGGCCTGTGGCTGTGTAGTCATCTAGTTTATTGATTCAGATTCCTGCATAGTGTTCTATCATGTATGGAAGCCACCATATTTTACTTAATTCACCTGGTGACAAACACCTATATTGCCTCCTAGACTACTTCTTTCATCTTCCTTTATATTTCTGTGTGAGTGTCTTTCTGGGGTATATGCCCACGTATAGGATTGCTAATTAATATCTGTTCATACATGTATTCTTGGTATGATAAAGCACTGCCAAATTGTTTTCCAAAATTGCTCTGTTAATCTACACTGTCATCATCAGTGCATAGAGGTTCTTTTATCTCCTCCACATACCTAAACTTGACACTATCCTATCAAGTGGGTTAATTTTTGCTAATCTTTTGGTTCGATTTACATTCCTCTACGTATTATAAAGTTTAAACGTTTCTTGTGCTTATGGTTCTTAGGGTTTTTTCTTCACCGTGGTTTCAGTGGGGTTCCCCTGAACGTAGACATTTTATATTCCTAGTAACTGGTCCCTTTTGGTTTTAGAAATAAATACCTTCTTCGTCATTTCTTTTTCCATGGTGTCCTTAGTTTTGGAAAATCCTGCAATTTTTCATATGTTACTTTTGCTTCAGGGTTTTGTTTGTTTGTTTTTTAAAGAAATCCTTCCCCACCACTAAATCTTAAAGATATTCTTCTACATTATTTTTTATTAATGTTATTGTTTGACCTCATTACAGTTTTTTAGTCTAGCTGGAGTTCAGTTTTATATTAATGTTAGGTAGAGAATATAGTCTTATCATCTCCATGTGGAGCAGATTTTATGAGCATCAGTTCTGCCTTCCGTTATTGAATTTTATTTTGGGAAAGCAAAATGATTATAATTTTAGCTTAAGTACAGTGATCAAGATGGTTTTTTAGCAGGGCTTGACCTGAATATTTTAATATTCTTTAGCTGAAGAGGAGGCAAATGAAGAAGATGTACTGGGAGATGAAACAGAGGTGAGTTGGAGAGAGTAAGGTTAGTCACTGGCCTGGCAACATGCTGCTACCTTGGCCATATTGCTTAACATCAATCAGTAGAGGCCTTAAACGCTAACTTGTTAGGGGAGCATAGAGGGGGAATGAAGGTTCTGGAAAACTGGTTCATTTTTGAGTTCTCATATTCTTTTATTGATGGGTATTTACTGTTGATTTATATTAACCATTGTTTCATTTGGTTTTAGGAAGAAGAACCAAAGCCCATAGAACTGCCTGTCAAAGAGGAAGAACCCCCCGAGAAAACTGTTGATGTGTAACTATCCCTTTTTTATGATCTGAGTACAGGGCAGATAGTTCTGGGTTTTGGAGGGGTTCAGTCTTTCATCTGTTTACCTCTTACACATTCCATTGGCTTTCTCATTTCTCATTAGATCATAAATTTTCAGAAGAGTCTACTTCATTTCAAATACATGGTCCCAGGGAAGCAAGGTAGTTTGTCTCTGGGTTATGTAATAGATAGTTAGGATGGGGAGACTTCAATCCCAGACTGAGTTTAGTTCTAGTCTTTGTTGTAGTACCATAATAGATGATTCTTTTTCTGTGTAGAGAATCTTCTAGATTCTCTGTGTATAAGGAATTTTGTAAGGGAGGAGGGTGCTGAGCAGAGATGATGTCTTAGGTAACACTGTATTCTTTCTTCCTTCTTGATTTACGGTGGAGGAAGGGAGGACAGAGTGCTAGAGTGGAAAGTGGACCTTGATTTATTTAAACTGTCCCACAAGGTTGATCACAAACTAAAGGTTGATCATAAACATTTCTTGGGGGGGCTCTCAAATCCAGCACATTAGTAACAGTTGAATCCTTGTTAACATTTTTGTTCCTCATAGCTGTATTTATGCACTATAAAAGACAGTATGTGTGCTAGTGAAAAGTCAAACACTACATAGAGGAGTATATAAATTAAAAATTATGTACCTCTTGTCTCCACCCCCTGTCTGACTTCCCAGAGGTTTTCAGTATATTCTTTTAGAATGTTACATGGGAAGTTTGTGTATATGTATATATACAGATACATAGACACACTAGGTGTATTGTGGGTTTCTTGATTTTTCTCAGATCTTTTTGTATCATTATACAGTAATGTTTTTATTTAAGTGTTAGTTATATACAAGGCAGGATTCTAAGTGTTTTACATGTATTCTCATTTAGTCCTCACATCAACCATGTGAAGTGGGGTAGTTATCTTTGTAAGTGGTAGGTCTCTTTTTTTAGCTTGTTATTGTGGGAAATTGCAAGTATTTCCACAAGTTACAAGAAAAGTATAGTAGACCCACATATACCTATCATCCAGATTTAGTAGTTATCAGCTCAGAACCTTATGCTTTCTAGCAGCTAATAGTACTCCATTCTATGGATGAACAGTAATTTCACCAGTCTCTTGATGAACATTTAGATAATGCATAATAGCAGAAAATGTAGTGCTGCATGTCCTCTCGCAATATTTTTATACTTCTGCAAGTATGTCCATATGATAAATTCCCTGCAGTGGATTTGCTGCATCATAGGAGATGTACATTTAATGTTTCATTAGATTTTATCTAATAATACTGTCTCCCCCTCACCCCTATTAAGGAAGGGGAGTGAGGGGCTAAGGGAGAGAGAGAATCTTAAGTGGGCTCCGTGCCCAGCACAGAGCCTGATGTGGGGCTCAGTCTCATAACTCACATCATGACCTGAACTGAAATCAAATTAAGAGTTGGACACTTAACTGACCAAGCCACCTAGGCACATCTAATAATACTGCTTTTTAAAGCCAGGTAATTATCTTCCATCATAGGAGATTTATGGTTAGATATAATGCCTAAAGGAAATGCTTAGAAATACCTTTAAAGTAGCGATGTTTTGGGGACCTCTGGAGCAAAAAGGAAGATGAGGTGAATACAATGATAATTGGCTTGTGTGGATTAACAGTGAAGTTTGAAAATTTTATAGAAGTTCATTATCCTTAGAATATGTAAAATGTGTGATTCTCTTATTTAGGGTGCTTAAATTTTATTAAAGAATTTCTAAACAAGGAAATTGAAAATGTGTATGCTGGGAGGGTGATTTTCTCTTTAGAGTGATAGTAGTGGTTAGACTACTATGTATGTTAAGAAAAGTTCTGGGTCCCGATAGTTTGGAGAATGTCTCATATTTGACTATGGGTAGGAGAGAAATTTCTCAGCGAAGAGAAATTTCCCATGAGTTCCAGAATGTGATTTGTATTTATTGCTTGAGCTTAATTGTACCCGAGGGAGCTGGAACACAGCAGAAAGAAGCATCCTTTCTGGGGTTCCCTTTCTGCCACGAGGTGTACTGCAGTGATTGTGCTTCAAGATGGGAATGTGAAGAAAGTCATTAGCTTGGGGGTTGGTGGAGAAGACTGTTGTCTTAATGGCATTGGACTTAAAGTAAAACATCAAACTTCAGTGTCCCTTTCTGTCTGAACAAGACAGAGAGAGGGTTGGGGAAGTATGGATGACCGGCAAATGAGAATTCAGGAATTTCTTTAATAATATTCAGGGCTAATTTAGGTACTTTGAACATTCAAAAGGAGATGCCCTTCATCTTTGGCTTGAGGTTCTCCCAAAATATGTTACTGTTTCTAGTTTGATTCCTCTCATTCCCTTACCCCTAACCAGGGTAGTTAAATATTGTAGGATGTAGTTATGGTCAGCAGGGGGCACCCATTGCTTATATGTCAGTCCAGGGACCTCCACAAAAGGATGGAGAGAGTAAGTTCCTGTTCCAGAATTGCTTCCTCTGAAAATGCCATTAAACCATTACTACCTTTCAGGGCATCAAATGGGAAAAGTGTCCGGGATATTGGAACAAAGGCTGCCCATGTCTCTAAATGAGGGACCTTAATGAGACTGGTTATGACCCACAGTTTTATGGGAGTTGTTTGGTGGATGGTTAATGCCCTTCCATTTATCCTGGGTACTTCCGAACTTTGTCTCCCGCCCCGATGGTCCCCCCTCTTTTGTTTTCTCTTAAACCTTTTGACTAGTAACTTAACCATGTTTTCCTAATTCAAACTCCCCTTAGCCTTTTTTCTTCGCACTCCCTCTGGCATTTTTATTTGTCTCAATTTGACTGTTCCAGCTGGAGCTACACTCCCCGTGGGAGAAATAAGGGATTTGTAAAAGAAGGAAACCAGAGCTTGTAGAGCACTTGTTAATTGTTGTGATGAAAATTGAGAGCTGCCATTTAAATGAGGGTTGGAGAAATAGTCATTAGTTCAGAAGTAAATTTAAGGTTCCTAAAAGTAAAATAAGTGGTTTCCGGTGTCCTTTGAGTGTTTCCTTTTCAACCCAGTATATTTAACCGGACTTCTTCCTGATTACTTTTGTATAGTTTAGCAAAGTAGGTTAGTCTACTGTCTGAACTCTTATCAATAGATGGCAGCTCAAGGAACTGAAGTTCTAATGGGCTTCGCATTTTTTTTTGGACTAAGGGGTAATGGAGAGATACGGGACAGAGGACATGATTCAGGTGAATTCTTACACATTCTAAAGTTGTGGGTTAGAATATCAAGTTTTCTGGTTTTAAAAAAAATTTCTTCTTTTCCAGGGCAGCAGAGAAGAAAGTGGTAAAAATTACATCTGAGATACCACAGACTGAGGTAAGTATTTTGCTCCCTAGTAGACCAGCAGTCTCTCTGTATCTTTCTGTTTCTTACCTTTTGTTCTACTTGTATGATCACTAAAAAATTGACTCATAGGCAGAAAACCAGTATTGACAGATTTTGGTATGATATATTTTTCTATCACCTTACTTGGGAAAATATCTGGGATGGCATAGTCACCTTTGAAGTCCTAGTTTTTTTTTATATAGTCCTAAGGCCTTAGTGGTAACTCTCTTTAAGATGTTTACAAACTAGATTAGAGTTTGGGAGGATTATTCCTTAGAAGAGATGAAAAGTAATAAGGGAAGATGTCACTACTTCATAGCTGGTAAGACTGAAATTTCTCTGGATTCTGTGTCAGTATCTCTGAAGGTCTCCATTTGAGATCTATGTGGGGGTTTTTTTTTGTACCTTTTAAGTAGAGATGACATAGGACAATGCTGCCTCATTTCTAACTGAAAGAGTACCACTAATGTTGGAATCACGCTGTTCCTTTGATCCCTTTTCAAAGGTCAACCAAACACAGCTTTTGTTTTCTTGGCTTCGTGCAGAATGTGGGTTTTATTTTATTCCTTTCCTTTTGTTTTTGAGGACATGAATGTAATAATAGTCTTTTGTGTTTGCATTGTGGAAAGGGCTGTAGAGTTAAGCCCTGGATAGATACAACCTGATAATCCTCTAGAATTGTCAGTATTTTTAGTTTAGACCTTATGAAATATACTTCTCATGTTCTAAAGCTACACACTTCTAAACAACTTTTCTCCTTAAAGAAGGAAACCACACATTAATTTTTCTCTTCCCCTTTTTTTGTCTCTTTATCACCTAGAGAATGCAGAAGAGAGCTGAACGATTCAATGTACCTGTGAGCTTGGAGAGTAAGAAAGCTGCCCGGGCAGCAAGGTGAGTGTCCTAGACTTTTGGATCTGAGACAGTGATAGTATGAAGGTCCTGGGTTTTAAATACAATTGTTGATTTTAAGTAGAATAGAGAACTTGCTGAAAAGAAACACTTTTTTTGGCTCTGTTCAGAATTCTCTGCTGATTTGCATGTAGTAGCTATAGATTGGGTCTCATCAAGCAGGATTTTTGTAATAGGTGAAAGTCAGGATCTGACTGTTACTCCTGGTTTTGATAAGGTTTCCTTTTAGCTTATTCTCTGGTCTCTTGGTGAGAAAAAGAGTAAACTGAACCTCTTTCATGGGGTTGTTAGAATTAGCTAATGATTGCAAGTCTTGAGATCACAAGCAAGAAGTGCCATATGTACACTTGACACGGAGACAGACAAGTAGGAGTGTGAACAGCTTCCTAAAATTTAGCTTGTTTTTCTTTCTACAGATTTGGGATTTCTTCAGTTCCATCAAAAGGTAAGAATACAGAGACTCTTCTAAAAAAAAAATTATATTTTAACTTTTCTGTCACAACAGATTTCATTTCTCCAAAACATTCACCTTTTTGCTTTACGTAAAACCATACTTAAGGCTTCCTTGGCACTTTAGAGAAGGTGCTGAAGTTATGAGAGAGTGGGAGGAAGTGTCGACATTTGTTTTCCTTTTCTTGGACATCTTTAGAGAAGTTTCTGGTATCTTGCCTGCTTATTCTGGTGTCTCAAGTCAGTGTGTAATTATTACGTACCTGTCCCATGTTATACTGCCTTGTGTAAGTGGTGAAAGAGAAAAGAGAGTATCTTTTACCTCAACAATCTTAACTTCTAGGAATTTCCAAGGAAATCATGTTGGATGTGCTTAAAGACCTAGTTAGCCGTAAGGATTATCACAGCATTATTTTTCGTGATCAGTAAGTAGAAATAATGTAGTACACAGTAGGGAATTTGTTAAATAAATGTCTACCATGGTATAGTAGACTATGCAGTTTCTTTTTTTTTCTTTTCTTTTTTTTTTTAAGATTTTATTTATTTATTTGACAGAGATCACAAGTAGGCATAGAGGCAGGCAGAGAGAGAGGAGGAAGCAGGCTCCCCGGGGAGCAGAGAGCCCGATTCGGGGCTCGATCCCAGAACCCCGGGACCATGACCTGAGCCGAAGGCAGAGGCTCTAACCCACTGAGCCATCCAGGCGTCCCTGACTATGCAGTTTCTAAAATGATATTGAAGAGTATTTGTCAGAAAAATATTAAACAAACAAATTATAAAATTATATTAGCAGTATATTTCCCTTTTGGTAATAGAAGTGCATGTATGTATAGATAAATAGGTTTGGAGGCTCTTGGGTGGCTCACTTGGTTGAGTGTCTGCCTTCAGCTCCGGTCATGATCTCAGTGTCCTGGCATTGAGCCCCATATCGGGCTCCCTGCTCAGCGGGGAGTCTTTCTCCTTCTCCCTCTGCCCAACCCAGCTCCCCCAGTCCCCCATTCATGCTGTCTCCCTCACTCTGTCTCTCTCTCTCTCTCTCAGATAAAAAAAAAATCTTAAAAAAAAAAAGGAATTTTCTTAAAACAAAAACAGATTTGGGGGGGTGCCTGACTGGCTCAGTTGGTGGAGCATGCAGTTCTTGATCTCAGGGTTGTGAGTTTGAGCCCCATGTGTGGTGTGAAGTTTACTTAAAAATAAATATTTTTTAAAAATGGGGGGCACCTGGTGGCTCAGTTGGCTAAGCAACCTGACTTCAGCTCAGGTCATGATCCCAGCGTCCTGGGATTAAGTCCTGCATTGGGCTCCCTGCTCAGTGGGGAGCCTGCTTCTCCCTCTCCCTCTGCCGCATCCCCTGCTTATGTGCACCTACTTTCACTCTGTCAAATAAATAAATAAAGTCTTTAAAAAAAAACGGTTGGAGGGAATATGTGCTAAATCGTTAACACTCATTGTCTCTAGTTGGAATTTTGAGTGCTGCTTTCTGCTTGTCTGTGTTTTTAAAATTTCTGCAATGAGTATCTTGTAATAAATTAGGAAGAAAGTTACATTTATCTATTTATTTATTTGAAGGTTACTTTTAAAAAGAACATAGTCCAGTTTTAGAGACTTAAATTTTATTTTATTTTATTTTATTTTTAAATTTATTTATTTGACAGACAGAGATTACAAGGAGGCAGAGAGGCAGGCAGAGAGAGAGAGGAGGAAGCAGGCTCCCTGCTGAGCAGAGAGCCCGATATGGGGCTCGATCCCAGGACCCTGGGATCATGACCCGACCGGAAGACAGAGGCTTTAACCCCCTGAGCCATCCAGGTGCCCTGAGACTTAAATTTTAAATGTAATCTCTTAATCGAATTTAGTTTTCTTAGTGATCTGTCCATTTGAAGTGTATTAAGATGTCCTCTAAAAATGTAGCATTTTGCTCTGCTTTTTAAAAGACTAGCAAGGGGCGCCTTGGTGGCTCAGTGGGTTAAAGCCTCTGCCTTCAGCTCAGGTCATGATCCCAGGGTCCTGGGATCAAGCCCCACATTGGGCTCTCTGCTCAGCGGGGAGCCTGCTTCCCTGGCTCTCTCTGCCTGCCTGTCTGCCTACTTGTGATCTGTGTCTGTCAAATAAATAAATAAAATCTTTAAAAAAAATAAAAAGGAAACCTGATCAATAAAATAATGTATTGATAACATTTCCAGTATCATCCATGTAATTCTAACATCTTTAACCTATAGAGTATCTCTTAAAAGAATAGAGTTTGGCAACATTTGAAAGGAAGTGCTTTTTATGAGTAAGAACATAAAAACATGTAACAGTTCCTAGTACATGGGTTGTGGCAAAAGTTGAATCTGTACCTGAATGTTTATAATGGAGAGTTAGGGAACCAATTATACAAGATTGTGATGACCTAAAATTCTGAAAAGGTTTTTTTTTTTTCCCTTAAAGATTTTATTTATTTGAGGGACGTCTGCATGGCTCAGTTGTTGGGTGTCTTCCTTTGGCTCAGGTTACGATCCTGGGGTCCTGGGATCGAGTTCCTCATTGGGCTCCTTGCTCAGTAGGGAGTCTGCTTCTCCCTCTGACTGCTCTGCCTGCCACGCCCCCTGCTTGTGTGTGCACTCTCTTTCTCTCTGACAAATAAAATCTTTTAAAAAAATTATATACTTATAATTCAGTGCTTTTTTTTTTTTAAAGATTTTATTTATTTATTTGTCAGAGAGAGAGTACACACAAGCAGGCAGAGAGGCAGGCAGAGGCAGCGAGAGAAGCAGGCTCCCTGCTGAGCAAGGAGCCCAATGTGGGACTCGATCCCAGGACCCTGGGATCATTACCTGAGCCGAAGGCAGCGGCTTAACCAACTGAGCCACCCAGGCGTCCCAATAATTTAGTGCTTTTTAAAAAATACATTTACAGGGTTCTGCAACCATCATCTCAGTCTAATTTTAAGACGTATTCATCACCCCAAAAAGAAACCCTGTATTGATAAGCAGTTGTTTCTCTCTCCACCCCCACCCAAGCAAACACTTATTTTTTCTATGCATATAAATTTGCTTTCATATAAATGGAATTGTACAATTCATAGTTTCTTGTACTGGCTTCTTAGCACTAACGTATTCAGGGTTTGTTCATGTTGTGTGATACATTAGTACTTAATTTCTTTTTTTTTTTTTTATTAAAGATTTTATTTATTTATTTGACAGAGACCACAAGTAGGCAGAAAGGCAGGCAGAGAGAGAGGAGAAGCAAGCTCCTGCTGAGCAGAGAGTCTGATGTGGGGCCCAATCCCAGGACCCTGGGATCATGACCTGAGCCGAAGGCAGAGGCTTTAACCCACTGAGCCACTCAGGCACCCCTTTAATTTCTTTTTAATGTTGGATAATATTTCATTGTTTGGGTATACCACATTTTACCTATCCGTTCATTAGCTGATGGACATTTAGGTTGTTTTCACTTTTTGGCTGCTATAGATAATGCTGCTATGAACATTCATATATAAGTTTTGGTGTGGATGTATGTTTTCATTTCTCTTGTGTGTATACCTATGAGTGGGATTACTGGGTCATATGGTAAACTCTCTGTTTAACTTTTTGAGAAACTGCCAAATTGCTTTCCAGAGTGGTTGTACATTTTGTGTTCCCATCAGCAGTGAATGCAGACATGATCTCTAGATGCAATGTTTGCTTTTTTTTTCCCTTTTAAGATAAAGGATAATTGTCCTTTATACTTCTTCTCTACTAATTTGATTAGAAGACTGTTAGCTTCCTTTATGATTTTTAAAAATGTTAAGTAAAACTTGTATTTGCTTCTTTAGGTCTGTCATCTGATGCCAAGCCTATGGTAAGAAATCTTTTTTTATACCTTGAGGGACAAATCTTAGCTCTGGTTTTAAAGTTGGAGACAGCTTCCCAGATCAGAGGAATTTCTGAGATCATATGAGTTTGGTGACTGTTTTCAATACAGTGTTTTATGTCCTGAATAAAATGGATTGTTTGAGTACTAAGAGGTCAGAAAAATTGCTACATCTTTCAAGTCACTATAGACATCTTCCTTCCTGTCATTCTTCTTGAAAAAATGAGTAGATTTTGTTAGCTAGAGGACAGTTCATATAATTCTTTGTTCTATGGTACTGTAGTTTTAGGCCTTGTCTAATAGCTCTGAAAAATGTCTAGTTCTTAGTTACCACAAACAGATCTCTGGAAGCTGCTTATGAATTCTGACTTTATGAAATCCTGCTCTTTTTTTTTTTTTTTAAGATTTTACTTATTTATTTGACAGACAGATCACAAGTAGGCAGAGAGGCAGGCAGAGAGAGAGAGGAGGAAGCAGGCTCCCTGCTGAGCAGAGAGCCCGATATGGGGCTCGATCCCAGGACCCTGGGATCATGACCTGAGCCGAAGGCAGTGGCTTTAACCCACTGAGCCACCCAGGCGCCCCTGAAATCCTGCTCTTGAGTTCATAGTGCAGTATGGGAAATGAAGATGAAATGTAGGAGTAGCAGAAAATTGAGTTGGGTTCTACTGGTAGATTTGTCTTCTGAAGAACGGAGAGCTGTGTATAGAGTTAAGAGCTACTGAAGAGGCTATGTATAGGATTTAATGATTTTGAACTATGAATAATGGACTTGTTTGGAGGTGATTATTCAGATATTTGCTTTTTTAAGCAGTGTTTGGCCTACTTTTATCTTAAACCCTCTTTAGGCTCTTTCCACCTTTGATGAACAAAGGAGGCTGGGTTGAATGTTTTATTGCATTCCAGAAGAGGTCTTTTAATAATTAGTGGCATGAATGGGTGCTGCTTAGTGTCCTGATTTGCCATATAGGGTATCTTTGATATTGTAGGCTTATTTGAACTCTTAGCTTTGGACTATAATTTCTGCCTTTTGTATCTTGTGTTTTGATTTTTTAGAATATGGGTTTTTTTCCCCCTGTGTTTTTATAGGTTAACCTGGATAAACTAAAGGAAAGAGCTCAAAGATTTGGTTTGAATGTCTCTTCAATCTCCAGAAAGGTAAAGTACTGTTTTTGCCACCTTAGAGCAGCTGGGGGACTACATAGCCTGGAAATGACTGTCCTGAGAATATAGCTAGCTATTCATATTCAGCACTTCATTTCATGAAGTCTTTTGACTGTCACCTCCACTCGCTCACTGTTGATTACGTTATAGGAATTATTTCACATAGCAAATAAGTTTTGTTTTTTTTTTTCTTGCAGATTTTTTTCATAGCTTCCACCCAAGCTGTTAGAACATGGTCTATGTTTCTCTTGGTTAAGATGTTATAGTCATTGATGGTAAAAACTTACTACATCTGCTTTAACTTCTAATATAGTCTTTGTTTTTCCCCAAAGATTTAATTTATTTACTTGAGAGAGAGTGGGTGAGGGAGCGAGCATGAGCAGGGGGAGGGGCAGAGGAAGAGGGAGAAGCAGACTCCCTGCCAATTAGGAAGCCCAGTGCAGGGCTCTGTCCCAGGACCCTGGGATCATGACCCAAGCTGAAGGCAGTTGCTCAGCTGACTGAGCCACCCAGGTGCCCCTCTAATATAGTCTTAATGGAAACAGGAGACGAAAATCCTGTCCTTGGGGCAAAGGCACCTAGAAACAAGGTTCCCTAGAACAAAAATAAAGTTATTTCATTCTTTCTGCCCTCTGCCAACTGACATTATTGAGTTTATTAAGCAAGTGACTTTGTTGACACAGTGCTCCACGGAGTGATCAATTTTATAGGGCATTGTTGTGTTTGGAGTTTTGCCAGGCAATGTTCTATTGGAGAAGATGCTGAGGATTCTCCTTTGCTTTGAGCAGGTAGTTTCTTAATCTGTGTTCTGTGAGAATGAAAGCATGTTTCTTGGTTGTGGAAGTTGGGGCAGGGTTAAGGGAAGACTGTTTCAAACCAGAGGAACTATCAAAAGAAAAAAAGTCATTGGGGCACTTGGCTGGCTCAGTTGAAAGTGGATATGACTCCTGATCTTGGGGTTGTGAGTTCGAGCCCCACATTGGTTGTGAAGGTTATATAAGTAAATAAACAAACAAACTTTTTGAAGGGTCATTATTTCCCACTGAGTATGGAAACATTTAGCTCTCTGGAAATCCATTGGGAAACACTGTCCTCTGACAGTGGCTGTTAAAATTTTTGCTCAGGAGAAAAACTGGGCACTAAAAAGTATAAACACATATGCCCCAATGGGACTTTCTAACCTTATACACAACTGCTACATTTTCCTTCCCTTTAGGTTACATATTTTATGTTTACCAGAAGCATAACATTAGGTCTTTGTGCCCAGCTCGATGCTGAGACCATAGGTGTTCAGTAGGAATATTTCCTAGTTTATGTGAAATTTTAAAAAATTCAGGAGTTCAGAGTAGACAGAGTATGTGTTTCTTAAGCCACATGCAGCTTAATTAGGAAGACTGTACTATAAACCAAGTCATTTGTGTTTTGTTTGATTGGATTGCCAAGGGGAAGGGTGCTTGGATCTGTGGCCCCAGTTCTCATCAGTCTCCTTTGGTATATGAAGACTATGTATCTGAGAATCTCTGCAGTAACTTTCTGTAGAGAACTGTATGTGCTCCATCAAAATTAACAAAATTGAGCATTATATCTCCAACTGTGTAGCTCATATGGACACTTCACCAAGACAGATTTGCCCCTCACTTTATAATGCCCACCTGACTTATTTTCATAGTATTTCATTACAGGGATATTTAGTGCCTTTTCACTGCACTTCCTTAGAATCTTTCTCCATATTTGACTTCCTTTCATTTTAATCCATAGGAAGCTAAGTGAAGCATGAAGAGATACATTTATTAGCTTTGTGACTTTGAGCACATTACTAAACTTCTTTGGTCCTCATCTGTAAAACTGGGAGTAATACCTAACACTGTGTTTGTGAAGAGTAAGTAATTGTGTATATGAAATTATCTAACATTTTAACACTTCGATCCTTAATAAATGTTCACTTTCTTCTTAGTTCAGTTATGTTGGCCACCTAACTTTATGAGATCAGTTAACTTCTGTGTTTAATTGAGTCAGTTTAATTGAGTCAATTAACTTCAGTGTTTTAGTTGATCATTGATAAGATTTCATTTCCCATTTTAAGTCTTGAAGGGTTAGGGTGCCTGGCTGGCTCAGGTGATGGAGTATGTGACTCCTGATCTTGGGGTTGTAAGTTCCAGCCACATGCTAGGTGTGAAGATTACTAAACAAAATTAATAAACTTAAGAAAAATAAATCCCTGAAGGGTTCTAATCAGATAATGTAATTGGTAAAATTCTGACTATATGAGCTGTGTTTTCAGATGGCATTCATTGCCATACATATGTTCTGGAGTAGTGCTTCTCAAATTCTGTAGCAAAAGACAAGTTTGTTCTTTTAATTTTAAGATTTTATTTATTTGTCAGAGAGAGAGAAATAAAGAGTGAGCACAAGCAAGGAGAGTGGCAGGCAGAGGGAGAAGCAGGCTCCCTGCTGAGCAAAGTGCCCAGTGGCAGGACTCAATTCCAGGATGCTGGGATCATGACCTGAGTTGAAGGCAGATGCTTAACCAACTGACGCTTAACCCAGTCGTCCCAAGTCTAGTTTTTTGAATTTTTAACTTATTAGGGTTCCTGGCTGGCTCAGTTGGAAGAGCATGAGACTCTTGATCTCAGGGTCATGAGTGAGTGCAAGCCACACATTGGGCAGAGAGCTTACTTTAAAAAGTTTTTTTTTCCTAATTCACTGCAGAGTGGTACTTTTGTAAAATACAATAAAAGTGCCACAGCAATGTTAAATTACTCTGGAAGTTTCCAAGCACTTGAAATTTCTGGAGTTATTGCAGACTGTAAAACACTTTGGGGATCAGCATGAGGAGGCAGATCACATTTTGAGTAACATTGTACTGGTGTAGTATGATTTCTTCCAGGGACCACTTTGCTTGGAGACTTGAAACTTTTGAGATCCTCTGAGTGTAGACTCCATGTGTATTCATATAAATCCTGATTTTCAGAATCATCCTGATTTCAACAGTTTGCTCTTTGCCCCATAAACCATTAAAATGTCCCAGAAATGCTGATGTTTTGTTGTCTGCCACTGTCCAGTAGAACTTCATGTGATGTTGGAAATATCCTACAGAATATTGTTCCATTGAATAAGTCTGTGTTATCTAATACAGTAGTCGTTAGCCACATGTTATTGATCACTTGAAATGTAGCTAGTGTGAACTGAAATTTTTAATTAAATTTAAATAGCTTCATGTATATTGGGCAATTCAAGCCTAGCTTGTATATCTCATACAGTTTTCACACTTGAAGTAGCATAGAAATCCTTGATCAGACCACATATTTGGGCAACTGTTTCTGTAGACCAGAATTTTTTAGTGCCTGAAGAATATAAGCAATTTCAGAGTGAATGTGGAAGGAGAGAAATTGGAGGAAAGGGAGTAGTAAAAGATAAGAAAAGGAAGTGTTCTTTTTTAATTTTTTCCATTTTATTTATTTATTTATTTTTTTAAAAAGACTTTATTTATTTGACAGAGATCACAAGTAGGCAGAGAGGCAGGCAGAGAGAGGAGGAAGCAGGCTCCCCAATGAGCAGAGAGCCTGATGCGGGGCTCTATCCCAGGACCCTGGGATCATGACCTGAGCTGAAGGCAGAGGCTTTAACCCACTGAGCCACCCAGGCACCCCAGTGTTCTTTTTTTAAAGTAACTTTTTCCCCAAAAGTTAGTTATTCTAGATCCAAATCCTGAAATTATAGCTGGCTACATTCTCATTGAAAGTTCTTTGGTTCAAAATCTTGTGTTTAACTGTTCTCTATCACCAGAGATGATTTGCCACCTAGTATTTGGTTGGTCAAGGTTAGTGATATGACTAAGTTTGTATTTATGGAACAACTAGGTTAGTGTAATGTGCCCACCTCATCCTGGGTTCCAGTATAGACTCCTCCTTTATAATTCGGTCACAGTCTTTAAGTTTTAGAATTCTCTAGGCACAGATCTCTTTCAGTTAGATAAGATGCAAATGGTGGAGATTAGCAGGTAGGGTAGAGATTTCTCTTCATCCTAGTGTCCCGAAAAGGGCAACAAGAAATAGCACCTTCTTTCGTGTCTGTTGCAAGATTTTGCTTGATCCAGCTTAAGGCCCAGATTTCTTGTGATTTCTCTTTGGTCGATTCCTCTGCAGACCATTGTGTATGATAAAGAGAAAGTGTGTGAGAGGAAGTGAGCCATGGATCAATAGTGTTTATGACTGGTTTGGTTTTTTTTTTTTTTTTTGGTGTCATAATCTGGTCATCTTTTCTTTATATTTTGGATTTATGTTTTGAGCATTTTGCAAATTTGAGGTTACCAAATCACTGCTCTTCTTCCTAGGCTGACTTTTACATGACTGCTCATGTATTTCAACATTCAGCTCCACTAGTATACTGTATGTGTTAGGCGGTACACAGAAACTTAAAGAATTATCTGCACACCACGCCCCCCACCCATCTCAATCATCTTCCTCCTTTCCCCCTGCCCAAGAAAGGCCTGTCCGTTCATGTTTCCAACTCAAGTCTCAGTGAATAGAATCCTGTTGGTTTAGGATAATGGGAAGTGACAGGGCAAAGAATGGCACTGGCATTTATAGACATTTTTTACACAAGAGGCTGTAAATTGTCCCCTCCAACTCTTTGGACTATTTGAGGATAGAATGGCATGCTTTTTCTCATATAAGCCTCATGGTGACTATGGGCTGAGAAACCTCCCACCCCCTCAAACAAAACAAAACCCAGATAAATAATCTCTGCCTGGTTGGTTCTGATTGATCACCAGTTAGGTTTTCAGTTTTGTGCTTGACTGGTTGTTTTTATTGTTTTGTTTTGTTTTTGTTTTTCCTTCTGTCAGTTTTTCCATGCCTCCCAAGAGAAGTAGTGTTTGGGTTAGTCCTGTTGGTGAAGGACAGGGCTTGGCTTGGAACATAAACTCATCTTTGAAAAGAGTGAAAGATGGAGGGAGGGAATAGATGGGAAGCTAGCTCAGTTAGTAGATATGGTCATAGGACATTAGTTTTATAAAAACTGAATCTGGGTTTAGAGTTAGGGTGTAAACTGATAATAGCTAATTTGGATTGTTTTGTTTTCATCCCCCCCCCCCACCCCGCCCCCGCCAAATTGGCATATTTGGGAAAGTGAAACTTGATACTTCAGGAAGTTATAGGACATCCAGCTAAGTAAGTATTACAAACAAAACAAAACCCAAGCCCAGGCACTAAGTAGAAAATGGAAGTGTGGTTTATACTCTTTTTCCCCCCACTGAGAATGTGAGGGGCATGTGTTACTGCTTCTTGGTTCTTGATTAGTAGCAGAAAATATAGGCATCTTTTATCCCTATTGACATTAGTACATCTTCCCCACTTCTCTGCTGCAATATTAATGTGTTTCCCTATTTGTAGCTCATGTTAAGGTAACTATCCTAGTGAGTTATCGTAAGGCCTATAAACAATAAAAGCTGCTTTTCCTGTGTTGTGATTTTACCAGTTTTCTTCCCTAATGATTTTGGTCTGTGTTATACAGACCTATAAACCTATAAAAAGGTTAAAAAGTTAAGTATCTCTTCATTGATCATTATTTTGTTGTTGAGGCTGGTAGCTAGAGGATTGTTGGGTGGCTACAATGATTAGTTTCAGGAACCTTTTGTATAATTATAGATTTTTGCTAACCATTGCTTGGGGATGAACCACTACAGAATGAGAGAGAGATTGGACTTTCCTTGAATTTGAGGATCGTGTCACTGCAGTCTGTTGAGATATCAAAGAAGAAGCTGTGACAGAGTCACTTCCAAGCACAGGAGGAGAGCACCAGTGTCTCCTAGCATACAGATTTCGCTGTGGCTAACTGATTGTGAGCTGGTCTCCATTCACTCTTCTGGAATGCATATTTGATTTTACCTAAATTCCCTTCCACCATCTGAAATAAATGAAATGTTAGTTCTTCCCTTTCAGCAGTGGGTTTTGGTATAGAGGGATGTGGAAAGAAGGACGTTCACTCTATGGATTTAGAAGTTGGTCACCAGCTTTCTCAGAGGGTTTATAATTGTTTAGAGTTTAGGTATGTGTATATAAACCTTTTCCAAAGGAAGAACTGTGGGACAGCCATGCATAGGACATTGCCAACATGGTACTGTAAGACCCTAAAGAACCATAAACCATGGTGAGGAGTTTGGCAGAATTTTTTTTACAGGGGTAGTGGTAGAAGATTTAGATCCCAAGATAAGTTGGAGAAGTAGTCTGCTAAGTGGTTTTGGGTTCTTTTCCATCCAGAATATACTCAAGTAGCAGTACCTAGGCCAAGCACACCACTTAAGTCTCTATTCCCCTTTCTTATGCCCCATGAGACCAAGAGAAATGCACATAGTAGGATTGTAGATGGGAAAAACTTTCATGTAGATCTTAGACATTTCATTGAGCAAGAGTTTTGGGGGAATATCACCACCCCTCATCCTAGATTGTTGTTTTTCTAAAAATGCTTCTTCCATTTAAAAAATTACATTCTCTTAACTTATATTAACCAATAAGAAAAGACAATAAGAGTGGGAGAGAGAGAAAGATGTGTGTGTGTGTGTGTGTGTGTGTGTGTGTGTGTGTGTGTGTAGTAGAGATAGCAGTTGAGACTGTCAAGATGAATTTCAGGAAAGCTAAGATCCAAACCCACGTAGGTTTCAGCATTTCTTGAAGCATTCTGGGGCTCAGCTAAAATTTAACCAGTCCTTTAAATCTTCTTTTAGTTAATAATGATTTGAAAATTAATATTTGGTCTTTTTTTCTGCCTTCTCTCCTCTAAGATAAAAACTGCTGTTTCTCCACCCGCCCATTGGAATAAACCTTGAGGGAGTGGTGAAGGAGCTGTTTAAAGAGGAAACAATAGGGAAAACTCTCTGACCTCAGTTTATCCCCTCATCTGGTTCTTCATTTGTCCCTGCTGAGGAACAGAACTTGTCTTTTGTCTGTAACACAAATACATCTTCACCTCCCTCCCTTCCCACTCCCCCCCACCACCCGCTCTTCTCACTCCCTTCTATTATAGTTCCAATCAATGATGTCATTATGTGTGCCATTCAACTGCTGTTGAGCCACTTGGCTATAGGAATTTGGAAGAGCAAAGAGGCAGAATGGAATTTTTCTCTGTCCTGCCTAGGGCTCTTGAAAATATATTCTAATTTTAACTTGAGAAATAGGAGTCAGGCTTTTCTTTGCTTAATTTCTTCTTCTACCCTCCCACTCTATGTTCTAACCCTTAAACACAGTTTTTACTAGCTCTGTATGAGGAAAAAAATGGATAAAAAATGTTAGGAATACAAATTGAACACCTTAAGAGGAAAAGCTTTAAAGATTTGTGGAAGCAAGATGAAAATTTTGATGCTTTTTTGTCAGAATTTATGCTGTTTTGCCCTGTTTATTGCAAGCTGAGCCTTTGAGGAGTTTCTGGTTAAGGGTTATACTTCCCTAGGGTGTATGGTTGAAAACACTAAGGATCTTGGACCTTTTCATTTTATTTTTTTGACATGATTTTATACATCGAGTTTGAATCCAAAGAACTAGAGGTAAGAAAGCTTGTAGTAAGAGAAAAATGCACTCTTTTCTGTCTCTCCTGTTCAATATCCCACCCCTACTTAGGTCTTTGCAATCCTTCTTCTAACATGTCAGAACTGATGACTTTGATAAAAAACAAGTTTTATGCCTTTTTGTGGTCCCCCTGTAATCTTCTCCCCAAGAGTAAATACAGCCTGGAAAAGGAGGGGAATGAGTCTGTTTCATTTTTAAATACATTTAGTTGCTTTTGCCAGCCAAGTTCTTGAGATGGGATCATTCTGAATGTCAATTTTTAAAATTAAAAAAAAAAAAAAAAGTTCCACTCTTTGTACATAAGATAAATAATTTTTAAAATTTATTTGTAAATATATTATATCTGTATATCTAGTTGTATGTCTAATCTGGGGGTTACCAGTACCTGTGTCTAATTTGGGAATGACCCAATAACTGGCCTGACTTTTCTAATTATAGCAATATCTAGTATCTCTGTCTGATTGCTCTCAGATACTCTCCCTGCCTATGGTGAAATGTGAGCCCACTTTCTGAATCCAAGTCTGTCCATTCTTCAGAATCTGTATGGGAGAAAAGAGAATGGGGTGGGTTTTTTTGTTTGTTTTTGGGTTTTTGTGTGTTTTTTTTGGTGTGTGTATTGCTAGTTTTTGGGCGGGACAGGTAAGAAGTTTTGTTATTCAAAGATTCTTTGTGGTGTGAGAGCTGTAGCAGTATAAGGATGTTTAAGATGTATTTTAATACTTGAGAGGCTAACATTTGGCTAATAGTGTTCTTTGGGCTGACATTGATAAGAAGAAGAGACATTTTATTTTTGAAAGTATGTATAGGTTCATGTGGCGCCTGGGTGGTTCAGTCGGTTGAGTGTTCCGCCTTTGGCTCAAATCATGATCCCAGGACAGGATTGAGCCCCACATTGGGCTCCCTGTGCGCGCTCGCTCGCTCTCTCTCTCTCTTCCTCAGATAAATAAAATCTTTAATAAAAAAAAAAATATATATATATATATATATATAGGTTCAATTCAAGTAAAGTTTTTTCAAGTAAAATTTAATAATTACATGGCAGTTCGTTTTCTTACATATTCATTATTAATAGCAAAGTTGCTTTTCATGTCTGATAGCCGAAGGAGATCAGATAAAATCCAGTAGTATTTTAGAGATAGGAATGGGGATGAGGCAGAGCATCAGATTGGGAGATATTTTATAGGGGGACATTTGCTTATAATGTTTGCAAACTAGCAAAGGCCCTGTTTTGTTTTGTTAAGTTTTTTTTTTTAATTTTTTAAGTAATCCTGCCCCCAACCTGGGGCTTGGATTTATAATCCTGAGGTCGTCATATGCTCTGCTGACTGAGCCAGCCAGGCACTGCAAAAGCCCATGTTTTTAATAAAATCTGAGGTGTCTTGTTAAGATCTAGAAAATGTTAACTCCTTTCATCCCTCCCCTTTCCTTTGTTACTCTTTTCTCGCATTTTTAAAATAGTATTTTAACCAAATTTTACCTTCTCATACTGAGAACAGACTCTTAGGACAGAAATGGAAATGTATTTTCAGGGTATTCTACACTTGAAATTCATATCAGACACTGAATCCTTAAATCCCTAGCAGTGAAGATGTGTTCTGAGAAAGGTACTGTGTTTGAAATGCTTGCTGTCTGGATTTTAAAAAACATGGGTGAGGAGTTCATTGAGGTATAGAATAGAGGAGGCAGTTACAGAATTTTCACTACCATGTTCATGCTTAGGTATGAGGTAGTTGAGGAAGTACAACTAGAAGTGAAGAGAGCTGTAAGATCAGAGAGGCCTTATGTGATGGACCTCTTTAGTGCTGTGTTAAAGTGAATGAACAAAACACAAGCCCTAAGACAAATCCTATCTGTTCTTCTGTCTGCTCTCTACCTTGTTGATATTCCCCCTTGTACTCTCTATCAGTTCTGCAGTGGGAAAAACAAACAAACCAACCAACCACCTTTGTGTGCTTGAACTTAGTTGCCATTGTCTCCCCCCCCACCAACCCCCATACCTGAAGTTTTCCCTGATCTTGTTTGGCATGTTTTTCCTATATTGAACTCCCTTGTCAAAGAAGTCTCTCTTTTCCTCTACTTGAATTCTATGAAGGCAAGCAATACAGGTGTGCTTCATAGAGCCAATTGTGATTTCTTCATAGCTTTCTTTTCCCCTTCTCATCCCTGTGGCTGAGATACTCTTATTTTTAGGGAGCATAAACTTTTTTTGGAAGGCCCCTAGTGCTTTGGGGGGAAAGCTGGAATGGAGTAGCAACTTTGCTTGGACTTGGTGCGATTGACTGATTGATTGATTTTTTGGGCTGTGCTTTCTCAAAGCCATTTGCAATTGTTCCTAGCTATAGCTGCACATAAGGGTCACCAGGGGACCCTTTTAAAAATACATCTCCCTAAGCTTTTCCTTTTAAGATTCAGATTTATTAGTTTGGGCGAAACCAGAAATCTTCATTTTAAAATATTACAGGTGGGTCTCCTGGCTGGCTCAGTTGATAGACCGTGAGACTTGAGTCTTGAGTTCGAGCCCCACATTGGGCATAGAGCTTACATTAAAAAACAGGTAGATATGGTTATAGATCTATTTTACAGGTGAAAAGAATCTGCTTTCCTAGTGCTCACTCTTACTCTGAATACTTAGGTAACTGTCCTCCTTCATTCTCTGTATATTTGGTTAAGATAGCATATACCTTCCCTTCAAAGTTTTTAGCTTCCCTCTACGGACTTCTTGACATTTTTGGTAGCTCTGCATCGCTTATCCTTAAAAGCAGCAGCTTCCTGGCTTTTAAGGGAGGGAGGTGGGGACTTTTAACAGAAACTTGGTTTCCGGGGGTCTCAAGTGTAAAGCCTTCATTTCCTCCACCTGCCTTGCTTTGTCCTACAATCAGCTAGAGCAAGACCGAGACGACCTCCTCTGGGGTTGGAGAGGAATGGGGGTGGGGGAAAGAGCTTGTTTTGGAGAAAGAGAAAAAGTGATGGGAGCTAGTGACTGAGAAAAGTGTTTGGTTCTGAGCTGATTGTGTTTTGGGGCTTTAAATCCTATAAAGATAAAGGAGATACAGTTCCTGGCCGTCTCTAAATCTCATGTAGCTTTAAAGTTCCTGGCTCCCTGATGGCCCTAGAAAGTTGATTCTGATCTCACAGTTAAAATTTTTGAGAGTAGGTAAGATGGTTTTATTGGGAGATATATTTTTTTGTTATGTGTGTGGGAGTGTTGGAGTATCTCTTTACTATCTATGTGCTAAAATGGCATACCTTTTACTAGTCCAGCCTTTCGCTTTTGTCTTGCTTAGTTAGGCTCTGTGCATTAGTTTTTAGGACCACCTCATGTTCCTTGGTCTGGCTGACATAAAGGCTCAGGAATAAACTTGTTCAGATGAATTTCAGAAACTGGGGCAGGGAGGTGACAGCTGTGTGTTTAAGCATTGCGGTGTTTCTGAGAGAAAAACCATCAGTTGCTGTTATTCACCCTGAGAGTATAAAATTGGAAGCCCACTTACCCTGGAGTGTTTCATAACCTTTACCTCAGGGAGTCAAGGCCATATCATTATTAATCTACCATCGCCTGAAAACCCCCAGCCTCTGCTTTTCATCCTGCCATCAGTCATGTAGCGGTGAGTCAGAAAAGTGACCATAGGGGCGCCTGGGTAGCTCATTGGGTTAAAGCCTCTGCCTTTGGCTCAGGTCATGATCCTGGGGTCCTGGGATCCAGCCCCGCATCGGGCTCTCTGCTCAGCAGGGAGCCTGCTTCCTCCTCTCTCTCTGCCTGCTTCTCTGCCTACTTGTGATCTCTGTCAAATAAATAAATAAAATCTTCTTAAAAAAAAAGAAAAAAGTGACCATAAAGCGCCATCCTCCTCATTTTGCCTCACTGTTTTACATTTCCTTGGAAAATCAGACTGCTCTGAGTACTATTAACATCTTTATATTGTTAATTCATTTATAAAAGGAGACAGTTAGAGGCACTTGGGTGGCTCATTCGTTAGACATCTATGCTTTGATTCAGGTCGTGATCCCAGGGTCCTGGGATCGAGCCCCATATCAGGCTCGTTGCTTAATGGGAAACCTGCTTCTCCCTCTCCCAGTCACCCTGTTTGTGTTCCCTCTCCGTCTGTCAAATAAATAAATAAAATCTTAAAAAAATATAAAGGAGCGCCTGGGTGACTCAGTCGTTAAGTGTCTGTCTTCGGCTCAGGTCATGATTCCAGGGTCCTGGGATTGAGCCCCACATCATGCTCCCTGCTCAGCAGGAAGCCTGCTTCTCCCTCTCCCACCTTCCCTGCTTGTGTTCCCTCTCTCAGTTTCTCTCTCTGTGAAATAAATAAATCTTAAAAAAATAAAAATAAAAGGGACAGTTAACTTGTTATTTTTGCAAAATGTGACCATCTTAGCTCACTATCAGTCTCTCTCCCATCATTCCAGGAGAAAGACTTCTGAGAAAATAACTGTTAAAGTGGGGTAAATAAAGTGGCAGAGTTTAGGTCTTGATGGAAATATACAGCAGACTCTTACACTGAAGAGTGTTGAATGTGAAGAGTAGCTGTCATTAAAACAGCCATATGAGGGGGCAGCTGGGTGGCTCAGTTGGTTCAAGCCTTCCATTGGGCTCCACATTGGGCCTGGAGGCTACTTGAAGCAAACAGACCAAAAAAAACCCCACAAAAACAAAAAAAACAGTTATAGGGACACTTGGGTGGCTCATTCGGTTAAGTTTCTGCCTTTGGCTCAGGTCATGATCCTGGGAGTCCGGACTGAAGTCCAGCATCAGGCTCCCTGCTCAGCGGGGCATCTGCTGCTGCTCCTTCTAGTCCTCCCCCAGCTTGTGCTCTCTCACTCTCTTTCTTTCTCTCAAATAATTAAATAAAATATTTTAAAAACCAAAACACCAGTTATAGGAGAACACCCAGCTCCAACTCATAGTAGTACCTGAGTTGAGCTTCCCTGAAGTGCTCTTTTCTGCTTATAAGGGTATCTCTGACTGAATTTTTTAGATTGTAATTTCTTTTTCTTACACATGTGTAAGGAGGGATGATGAGTGAGTGAGCTGTTTCACTGACCAGGAAGAATGTCTGGCTTGGTTAATTCTTTTGGTCTCCTCTGAGAATAGTGAGGATATCTCATACTTAAATTCAGTAAGTACTTTAGCTATGGGTTTTGGGAATTACAGTTCCTTAAATAAGCCTAAGTTACATTTGGGCCACTGTTTTGTTTTTCCTAGTTTCCTTTTTTTAAAAGATTTTATTTACTTACTTGACAGATCACAAGTAGGCAGAGAGGCAGGCACAGATGGCTGGGGGTAGCAGACTCCCCGCTGAGCAGAGAGCCCCATGCGGGCTCTCCTGATCCCAGGACTCTGGGATCATGACCTGAGCTGAAAGTGGGGGCCCAACCCACTGAGCCACCCAGGTGCCCCCCTCCTTTTTTTTTTAAGATTTTACTTTTTTTAAAGATTTATTTGTGCATTTTAGAGAGAGAGCACAAATGGGAGGGGAGAGGGATAGAATCTCAAGCGTACTCCACCGTGAGCACAGAGCAAACATGGGGCTGGATCTCACGACCCTGAGATTGTGATCTGAGCCAGAACCAAGAGTCAGTCAGATGCTTAACCAGCTCTGCCACCCAGGCACCCCTGATTTTTTTTTTTTTTTTTTAAAGATTTCTTTATTGGGAGGTAGGCAGAGGAAGAAGGGAAGAGAGAATCTCAAGCCGAGAGCCTAAGGCAGGGCTGGATCCCAGGACCCTGAGATCATGACCTGAGCCAAAATCAAGAGTTGAAGGCTTAACTGACTGAGCCACCCAAGTGCCTGTAAGATTTTATTTTTTTAAGTAATCTCTACAACCCTTGTGGGTCTTGAACTAACAACCCTGATAACAAGAGTTGTACACTCTACTGACTGAGCCAGCCAGGCACCCCCTCCTAGTTTCTTTTTATGATCCAAAGTGGCACTGGTAATAAAATTGAAAAAGGTGTATGTTTTCAGTACATAGCCCATGGAGTGCTAAGTAAATCAAAGTAGGCTCCTCTTGGCAGAGCAAATAACCCTGGCACACTAAGTTTGGAGTGGTGTTCTTTATTGTTTATTTATTTTATTCTTTATTGTTCTTTTACAGGATAAGACCAGTAAGTTTTGAAAAATGTTCTCTTGAATTTTTATCTTGAAGAAGCAGGTTGGGTTTGGAGGATAACAAAGCCACAGTCTATTCCATCTTGGGTAGAGATCTAATCCTTGGAACTCTTTGCCATAGAACAGAACAGTCAGTTTAGAAAGTATCTATGCATGGGGCATCTGGGTGGCTCAGTGGGTTAAAGCCTCTGCCTTCGGCTCAGGTCAGGATCCCAGGGTCCTGGGATCGAGCCTCACGTCGGGCTCTCTGCTCAGCAGGGAGCCTGCTTTTCTGCCTACTTGTGATCTCTGTCTGACAAATAAATAAATAAAATGTTTAAAAAAAAAAAGTATCTATGCAGGCTGCCAGTTGTTGTAGCTGATCTTCCATTTGGGACTTAATTCCTGGCTACAGTGTATATGCCTTGGAAACCATTGACAAGAGTCCTTAATTTAAAATTTCTAGGGGCTCCTGGGTGGCTCAATCATTGAGTGTCTGCCTTTGGCTCTGGTCATGATCTCGGGTCCTGGGATCAAGCCCTCCAGCAGGCTCCCTGCTCGGCAGGAAGCCTGCTCCTCCCTCTCCCACTCCTCCTGCTTGTGTTCCCTCTCTTGCTGTCTTTTTCTCTGTCAAATAAGTAAATAAAATCTTTTTTAAAAAAATAAAATTTCTAGTGATAACTTGGTACTTCCTTCCCCTCTCTTTTTCTTTCTTGGGGGTACTGAAGTATTTTTTAATTAATCCCATTATATTTCGAGAGGAGTAAGTTCTTAAGGGACCAGCAGCAACCCTGTAACTAACTGTACTTCATCTTCTAAGTTTCTGCCTTGGGATCTAGGTGTTGGATCCTACCTCAGTACTTCTCTCTCACCTTAATACATCTGGCTAATAGAAAATATTTTCAAAACTGCTTGCCAGAGACAGGCCACACATTTGGCTCCAAATTTTATAGCTGTCAGAAGAAAGAGGAGAGCAGTTAAAAGTGTTTATAGTGATTCACAGAGTTGGGAAGATAAAAACTTAAAATTTGCTCAGCAAAACCATAATTACATGTGGGGACCAGAAAGATTTCCCTGTGGGTACTCATAATGCAGTAATGTAATGAACAGGGGCTCCTGGGTGGCTCAGTTGGTTGAGCATCTGCCTTCCACTCAGGTCTTGATTCCGGGGTTCCGGGATCAAGGCCCCCATCAGGCTCTCCACTCAGCCGGGTGTCTGTTTCTCCTGCTCCCTCTGTGATCTCTCTCACTTTCACTCTCTCTCAAATAAATAAAATCTCTTAAAAAAAAAACTAAAAAAAAAAGTAATGAACAATGGCATGCATCTTTACTTTTACTCAGTCTTAAATTTGTAAGTCCCATGAGGTTAAGGATCTTTGTCTTACTCATCTCGTTCCCCATGCCAGAATAGTGCCTAACCTAAGGAAGACACTCAGTGGATATTTGAAAGACTAGTGGATGAATGGATTAATTTTGAATGGGTTAATGGTGTTACTTAAAATGTTGATGGGAGCAGATGTCTATAACTCATTGAAAGCAATTCTTCAGGGCCTTTAGAGTACCTTAAATTGGATCTACAGAGTTAGGGTTTGGATCCTTGCTCTGTTCCCTTGGATATTACCTAGATTTTTTTTTTTTTTTTTTTTGTCATTATTAGTTTGATGAAATCAGTAAAGCCTAGCAGCATAGATTTTTTTTAGGGTTTCATAAGCAGAAGGTGGTTTAATAGTACCACTGGTGTAGATGATTATGGTTTTGGCTGGTTTCTTATTCTGCCACACTTTAACCCTAAATCTGCTCATCAGTCCAAATACTTATTTGCTTTGCCGCTAATGGGAATTTCCTTGTATTGGTAATGGGTCTGATTCTTACCTACCTTTTTTTCTAACTTTTTATTTATTTATTCATTCAAGTAATTGTTACACGAAACATGGGGCTGAGATTTCACAACCCTGAGATCAAGAGTCGCATGCTCTTCCAACTGAGTCAGCCAGGCACCCCAAGATTCTTACCTACTTTTGATGACTTTTTTTTTTTTTTTTTTAGTTTCAGAGGTTGAATTTAGTGATTCATTAGTTGCATGTAACACCAGTGCTCATTATAAGTGCCCTTGTTAATGCCCATCACCCAGTTAATCCCTTTCCACACCCACCTTCCCTCCAGCAACCCTGTTTGTTTGCTAGAATTCAGCATTTCTTCTAATTTGTGTCCCTTGTCCCTCTCAATTTTCATCTTATTTTATTTTTCCTTCCCTTCTCCTATATTCATCTCTTTTGTTTCTTAAATTCCACATGAGTAAGACTATATGGTATTTGTCTTTTTCTGACTTACTTCGTGTAGTGTTAAATCCTCTAATTCCATCTGTGCTGTTACAAATGGCAAGATTTCATTCTTTTGATGGTTGAGTAATATTCCTTCATAGATAAGCACACCACATCTTTATTCATTCTTTTCTTTCTTTTTTTTTTTTTTTTTTAAGATTTTATTCAGTTGAGACAGAGGGAGACAGCACAAACGAGGGGAAAGACGGAGAGGGAAGGGGATCGAGCAGACTCCCCGCTGAGCAGGGAGCCCCATGCAGGGCTCCATCCCAGGACCCAGAGATCATGACCTGAGCTGAAGGCGGACGTTTAACTGACTGCGCACCTAGATGCCTCTTGATGCCTTTGCTTCTAATGTAGAAGCTTAGCTTCAGAATTTTGTTGGTGGTTTCATGCTTTGTTTCAAAGACCAGGAGGAAGGTTGCAGTAGAAATCCTCGCTGCCATTTATTGAGGAGCTTTGTGAGAACCCCTGTATTCTGAGCAGCAATTTCACACATGTGATTTGTGTCTTGGGGCAGCCTTCAACATCTCAGTCTTTTCTTGCATCAGGCACTGTTTTCTTTATGTTGCTTGAGGATTTTCCAAATGTGAAAGGGGAACAAGGAGAAAAGTGAATTTGAAAGTTGAAGGTGTTGTTTGAAGAGCTCAGTTTAGAATGATCTTATTCCATGATGGAAAATACAGTGATAGGATTCATGGGGGGTACTTGGCTTTATTAAATATACGTTCTGCTTTCCATCCTGTGCTTTGTATATGAGTGCTCTCCTCTTCCGCACAACTCTCTTTCTCATTTTTATCAATGAGCTAAAAGGAAGAGGCAGCTTTTGGGAGATAGGAGGATTATGTATGCTAAAATTATTGATTATTTAAATCTTGAGTGAGAGGACGAGCAAGTGAAGTGTATGGATCAATCTGAACATCCACAGCTTGTGTTTAGTCAGTGAGGACGGGTTCCTCCTCTGGTTTTGAATGCAGGTTGTATGTTTTGAAGAGTTTCCACTTGATAGGAAGTAAGGGCACTTCAGATTCCAGCACTGTTCTTCCCACACAGGAGCATACATGGGAAGAAAAAAAAAGATTTGCTGGTGGTTAAGGGATTGCAGGAGGGAAGTAGAGGAGGAATGAAGAAGGGAAAGGTTTGCAAATGCATGACACTGAGCTAGAGGGGTCAGTGCTGCCTGCAGATGCACAACCCCATTTGTGCACTTGAGCATGGCCTGAGGGAGCATTGGCCTGATGAATGCAGAGAGAGATGCGTTTTGATCGAGGTAATTTCCCTCAGATGGGTCTTACCATCCCATGAATCAAAACCTGTCAGCAAGGAGCTAAAGATGGAGTGAAGTTTATTGTACGTTTGTTTCCATGCGACACCGTCACGCTAGAAGGGTCAAGTGAGAGAGATCATTAGAACTGTGTTGATTTACTGGGCCTGTTGTGCACTTTCCCTGCAGGGCAAGGGGGAAAGAGGCTTTAGGAGGGAAGCTGAGGGGCTCTGGGTGGGGAGGGAAGGGCAGGCATGCACAAAATAAATAAAACCCTCACTGGTCTCTGCGGGTGAGGGGTGGGCAGGCTGTTTGTAGGGTGTGTGGGAGGATCTGTATTGTTTTTTTTTTTTTTTTTTTTTTTCTTTTCCCTAGAGACCCTGGTAGATTTGCAGCAGATGCTCTGCCTGGATGTCCAGGAGAGACACCAAAGGTCTGATTAAAAAGGGAAGCTCATGGAGAACTCTCTGATCTTAGCCTTAGTGGCTGGAGATGTGTACCCTCTCTCCTTCCCTCCCTCTATCTTTCCTCACCTTTGAGCTGAAAAAGAAGCACAGAAAATTTAATTTGGAAGTCAGAATCCCTGTTTCAGGTTGTAGCAAAATAAAGAGCCAGAGAAAAGGCTGTCCCACACATTCTAAATAGACATAGGCTTTGTGGTGAGATTTGTGTAGGGAGTGGCCCCACGGTTTGTGCTGAAACACACACACACACACACACAAACAGCTGGGTTTTGAAAGTACCATCTCCCTCTCTCTGATTTGAACTGGCTGAAATAACCCTACCTCTGAATTGAATGAAAGTAAGTATGTAGTAGTAGTTCAGCAGTATAAAGGTCTAGTTGCAGCCTTTCCTCAAGAAGGATATGGGATGCTCCTTTTATTACTCCTAACACTGTGCTTGGCCTGGAGACTTAGTGAAATGGAGATATTTCACCTAGAATATGCTGTAGAGATTCTCATTTTGAGTGTTCCATTTTTATCTCTTACTCACTTTATCTTAAAGGTGGTAGACAAATTAAAGAAAACCTTTCCTAGTAACTATACGAGGGCTGTGTTCATTGGAAACCTTCCTAATTCTTTTATTACAGTTCAACAGATGGAGTAGCCAGTTAGGCAAAATTAGAAACAAATTCATTAGAGGAAATCTTTAGTGTAAGATTACAAACTGGAGTCTTTTCCCTCGATCTTAGATAGCTACAAAGTGGAGGTATACAGAAAGGGGGTGGGATCCTAGCATTGACCCAGGTTATTTGAGTGATACAGAAGTTGTTGAACTAATTTTACAGCTACCTTTAGCTAAGGATCCTTGCGATCCTCTTCCTTTGGGAACTAAGCACTTCTTCCATTCTGCTTTTATTCTTCCAAGGAAAGGGTTGTGTGAGATACCTGAGGAGATGGTAGAGCTAAGAAAGTGGATTCTTGAGTAAAATGTCCTGGGTCCCATTCCTGGCTCTCTGCCACTTACTACTTGTGAGACTTTGACCAGGTTACTTAATTTCTCCAACTTTCTGTTTTCTTATCTGTGAAATGAGTTTAGTCATAGTACCTACTATGTATGTCATAGTGCCTACTATGTTGGAGATTATTAGAAGAAGTAAATGAGGAGTATCTGGTTGGCTCAGTTGGAAAAGCATGCGACTCTTGATCTTGAGGTCATGAGTTCAAGCCCCTCATTGGGTGTAGAGATTAATAAAAAGATAAATGAATAAACTTAAATAAGTAAATGAGATATTTCATGTAAAGAACTTCATACAGTACCTGGCACAAAGCAAACACTCAGATGTTAGTGACTATAATATTATCATTATTTTAATTTCTGAGTATGAAAAACAATAATACTTTTGGGGAGGTGCCTTGGTGGCGCAGTCGATGAAGTATCCCAACTCTTGATTTTTTTTTTTTTTTAAGATTTTATTTATTTATTTGACAGAAAGAGACCGCAAGAGAGAGAACTCAAGCAGGGGAAGTGGGAAAGGGAGAAGTAGACTTCCTGCCAAGCAGGGAGCCCGATGGAGGGCTCAATTCCAGGACCCTGGGGTCATGACCTGAGCCAAAGGCAGACGCCCAACCACTGAGCCACCCAGGCACCCCGATTTTTTTCTTTAAGATTTTATTTGAGAGAGTGAGTGAGAGAGAGAGAGAGGAACAGGGGGAGAAGCAGACTCCCCTCTGAGCAGGGAGCCTGACTTGGGCTCTGTCCTAGTACTCCCCGATCATGACCTGAGGTGAAGGCAGACACTTAACTGAGCCCCCCACGCTTGATTTTTGACTCAGGTCACGATCTCAGGGTCCTGGGATTGAGTCCTGCATTGGGTTATGTACTCAGTGGGAAATCTGCTTTAGAATTCTCTCTCTCTCTCTCTGTCCCCCCAGTTTCAAACTGTTGAGAGCCTTCTGTGACTTTGCTGGGCATTCATAATGTTTGGTTTTCTTTGTACATTCTTCAGAAATACCACTCTGGCCTCTTTGTCTTCCATCTCTTGGCAAGTAAATGGAACTTGTAAGCAGTGTTCAGAAGTAGTTTGGGTGCCTTCTACCTACCTTTTGTCTTCTCGTGTTACCCACTTAAGCCTCAGTGTTCCATATCTCTGAACTATAGGAGTTTCTGCTGAAATTTGTTGTATTTGTTGTGGGTAGTTCTTTTGTTTTCTTGACTCCGTGTTTCTTATGAATATTGAAGCCCTACTTAAAATTAAGTTCTTAGTCATTCTTAGGGCCAGCATACTGTATGCTTCGTTATTCAGTTTCCTGTCTATTTTTTTGTGTGGTGATCCTTAGTTTTTGGCACAAGTTTGGCTGGTATATTGTAACCATTAAGTTATAATTCCATCTCATGAGGGGAGGCTAGCTTGTTTCAATTCTTTTCTTTGTCCCTGAATAGTCTGAAGATGATGAGAAGCTGAAAAAGAGGAAGGAGCGATTTGGGATTGTTACAAGTTCAGCCGGAACAGGAACCACAGAGGATACAGAGGTAAAGTATACCTAGAGTGCTTCATAGAGCCCTTTCTTGAAAGGAAGTGAGGGTGAAGAAACATTATTTTCCTGGCCTACTTCTTAAGTGCCCAGATAATAAGATCTTTTTGTTCTTTGCTTTATATCTGTTCTCTGGGTAAAGTAGCCACACTGAATTCCATCAGTATACTTAATTTGGTGTTAGAGCCATTTAGCCAGGAAATGAGCACAAAATTTGGAATCACAAAAACTTGGGTTTGAAAAGTGATTCTGCCACTTTGTATTACTTACAAGTTATGGCAGTTCTCTGAGCCTGTTTCATCATCTGGGATGTAGAGATAATACCTACCTCAAAGTGGTATTTTAAACATGAAATTATTCTATGTAAAAAGGGATGATACTATGTAAAATGCAGACAGTAAGCCTGTCTGTTACATTTGGTAAGTAGCAATGTCTCTGATTATCTGCTAGCCATATTTCTTTGATCGTTTAATGAAGGCTTGTCCAACTCAGACACAAGTATAGTTGTGCCTAATTCCCCTCTGAAATACCTCAGTGGACTCAAATGAGACTTCTTGTTCTTATCACCTTATCTATAACTCGTTTCTTAAATGAAAGAGTGGCTTTTTTAATTTTGTTTTTGTTGTTTGTTTTGTGTTTTTTTGTTTTGTTGTTGTTGTTGTTTTTAAAGATTTGTGTTTGTCCATATCCCAGCTTCCTCTGGAATTACTCACATTAACTGAGACCCTGAGCAGACTACTCAGAGGTTTGACAGACAGTATTGATTCCAATATTGATTTGGTGATTTAAGAGTATATCTATAATAAGGGCTGCTGGCTCATTCGGTAGAGAAATTGACTCTTGATCTTGGGGTTGAGAGTTCTAGTCCCATGTTGGGCATAAAGATTACTTGGAGCAGGGGGAGTGAGTATTTATGATGTCACCTAAGGTGTCCATAAAGAAGAGTTGAAATAGTGAATATGTTTAGAATTCTGAAAGTTTCTTGGGTGGTGAAGAATTTGCTGTATTCGTTCTTCCTTTAAATCTACCTCTGGAGGTGGCTTTTGTTTTAAAGTAGGCTCCATGCCCAGCATGGGGCTTGAACTCAAGATCCTGATTTCAGGAGTTGCATGCTGTACCAACTGAGGCAGCCAGGCAGCCCTGGAGATGAACTTTGAAAATCTATTACCTCACACACTCAGAATCTTATAAAGTATTTTTATGAATAGATAATCAGAGTAAGTCTTACAAATAAAACCTTGTAAATAAAACCTTGATCAATTTAGATCTCCATTAGGAAGAAACTTGAAAGACTTCATATTCTTTGAGCTACTAATTCAGAATAAAGCATTACCTGTTGTATCAGGTTACTTATTGACTTGTCAGGTTGAGCTAGAAGTAAACTTAGAGGCTTGTTTCAGTTCTAGTAAAATTACTCCCCCTTTGCCAAGGAAACTGTTGAACCAGCCATATTTACTAAGGTAGTACATTTGGCTTCTCCAGGATAATGCAGATGATTTTGTTGGTTGGCAACGAATAGTACCTTTTGTTGGGAGAGTCAGTGCATGTAAGGTAATAGTAACTTTAGATGTTGATGGAGTTTACATGAAACAGATGACTAATTTATTTGATTCCAAAGAATTGTGTCAGTAATCTAGGTAGAGTGAGCTGGGCTTATACACACTTCTTTTTCTTTTTACTCTAAATTAAACCTGTGTGAATGGAATGGGGGAAAAAAAAAAGTCCCTGGGCACCTGGGTGGCTCAGTCAGCTAAACATCCAACTCTTGATTTTGGCTCAGGTCATGATCTCAGGGTTGTGAGATCAAGCCCTGCTTCAGGCTCTGTGCTGTGTGTGGAAACTGCTTAAGATTCTTTTTCTCTCTGCCCCTCCCCCCACCTCCCTCTCTTAGAGAAAAAAAATCCCCTCTTTGCTGGGGGCAGTGGTTTGAATCAGCATGAGGGACTCATTGCTGTTTTCAGTCACTCCCGGAACAAAAAGTTCTTTCTCTCCTCCCCCACTTCTCAGTTTGTGCTTCTCTCCAGTGCTGACTCCCTTAAAGAGATCCATGTTGGGGACTCCCCTCCTTCCCATTTATTCTTTTGGCACTGAAGATTTATATACCTCTCTCTGGATTTGGAGGCCCAAGGAATAGCTCCTACTTGGGCCTTACTGCCTAGAAGGGCATCCCCTTCACCTCTATGAAAAGATAGCATTGGCTAACCCTTTGTCCTCTGAGATCTCCCATCTCCCCGCTGACTGGAAGACTCCCCAGTCTGTTAAGAGTCCATTGTTTCCAGACTAACTTGCTATAAGGCTGAGTTGCCTTCCGTCCTTCAGGAATCTACTACTGTTCTCTTCCTCCTCTTCCCCCACCCCTACTCCCCACAGTCTTCTCCCCTTCGTTCCCACCAAACCTCCCCAGGTCTAACTGGATAACTAGAAAGATTCAGGAATGAAATCTCTGACTGCCAAGCTTAAGCCTGGGTCTTCCCTCCTTCTTGGACCTTGTGATAGTTCATGTGAGTTTGGATTAAAGCCGCCAGGAACTCATGCCATTGTTGTCTTGCAATCTAATTTTTTTCTTCTTGCTTCTTTTTCACAGGCAAAGAAGAGGAAAAGGGCAGAGCGCTTTGGGATTGCCTGATGAAAAGCTCTTAATGCTTTCTGTTCTCCAGTGGTTTCCATCTCTCTGACTTTTCTTGGTCATATATATATTAAATGCACAGTCATGTGCCTAGGTCCTGCCTTGCAATGAGATAGCATGTACCCCGGGTACATCCAGGAATTTCAGCAGCGGTTTGACTCATTGCTGTTCCAACTTTAAGGTTGCTGTTCTTGTGTTGTTGTTTTTTAATTATTATTTTGCTTGTTAATAAAAAACAAATAGAAAACAGTGTGTTTTATTAGGTGCTTCTTTGAGTTTTTAGAGCCAGATTAGACCAGATAAGGGGAGCTTCAGGGACAAATACTACAGGGAATTAGCCATAATGCCTTTATCCTTTAGAAAAGAGAAGGAAAAGGATTTGAGTCTATTTCTTTAAGCCTATTTATTCCCTTCTCTCATACTCACAGGCATCCTTTTACTCTTTATCCTTCATGAAGAGGCCAAGTTTCACCTTGAACCTTTGCTTCAGCAGGTTGGCATGACCCATTGGGGTACAATAGGGGGAACACTGAGTTTAGGTATAGAGAATATAAATATAAGGACTGATGACTGGTAGTCTCTTATGGACTGGAGTCTAGAAGGACTCTGTTTCCAAGAGTGACCTAATGAGATACTGTCTAGTTTCAGCCAAGGCCAATATGTAGGACCCTGTTGGTTATGCAGTTCAGGAAAGGAAATGGGTTCGGTACTCCTCAGAGCTAGAAGAAAGTGGAAGGATTCAGAGCATGACAGGATGTTAGAGGTGTTAAGCATTGTTGTCTAGATCCCGTTGGGAACATGAGCAGTGGACTAGAGGCCTCTGTTTGTTTTTTGTTTTGTTTTGTTTTGTTTTTATTAAAAGATTTTATTTATTTGACAGAGATCACAAGTAGGCAGAGAGAGAGGAAGGGAAGCAGGCTCCCTGCTGAGCAGGGAGCCCGATGCGGGGCTCGATCCCAGGACCCTGAGATCATGACCCGAGACGAAGGCAGAGGCCTTAACCCACTGAGCCACCCAGGTGCCCTGAGGCCTCTGTTTTTTCAAGTGTGTGTGTGTGTGTGTGTGTGTGTGTGTATGTTTATAATCTCTTCACCCAGTGTGGGGCTCAAACTCATGACCCCAAGATCAAGAGATTAAAAGCTGCGTGCTTTTCCGACTGAACCAACCAGGTGCCCCTGGAGGTTTCTACTTTCTAATCAAGTCCTGTGCTAGTTTGTCTTCCTCCATTACAGAAGTATACTGTTGTGGTGGCAGCGGTTCTTAAATAGTACTAAAATCCATTTTCCTTGCTGAGCCTTCTACTTAGAAAGGTTTGATTTTCTCCAGGCAGGCTGCTCGTTTGCATTTGATGTTTCACCAAGATCTGAGACATGCTACTTTTCCTTTTGGGTATGTTGGTGTACGGTTTCTCCTCCTAATCTTTGTTTCTGGACATCTCTATAAAGTTGGTTTTTGTTTGTTTTGAGAATAAAACTTAAGAGCCTGGCACCTTACCTGAGAACTTTACAGGGATCAGATCCTGTGTTGAGATTTAATTCCTTATTTCCATTTCTACTACAACCTGTCTGGTTTTTGATTAATAGAAAAGTAATGGTGTGATCCCTTCCTAACAAGAATCTCTTTTCAATAGAGTCTCTTCGGTTGCTGAGTAGGGCAGGAACCCAAGTTTAGATGCTTTAGGAAAACTGCCTTGGAGAGCAGATGCAAAGTTTGCCCATTTATTGTGAATTTTGCCCCAATTTGACTTTGGAGAGGTGAACAAAAGGAAGCACTGATTAAACATTTCCTTCCCTCCCTTCCCTCTGGCCTCTTCTATTTGCCTGCCTTTTCTTTTCTCCAGGCCCTGATCTTGAGGCTGACTTTTCTCTCTACTCTGTTTCTGTCTGAAAACAGAGCCACAGAAAATTAGTTGTTTTATAGCTTGAGAGAGAGTATAGATTCAGTGAGGGTTTTCTAGCCAAGAATGGTAAAATAAGAAATAGGCAAAGGAATAGAGCACTGGGTTCTTCAGAAATTTTCTATACTTTGTCTGTCTTCTGAAACCTTCCAGAAAGGTATTGAGCCTTCCCCCAGGATTCTCTTTCTGAAGCTTAATCATTCTTTTCCCCACTCAGCTCACTTCCCCGTATCTTTGATACTGTGTTTTTTCTCAGTTTCTGTGGATTTTTAAATACTTTTTTCATCCCATTCCAGCAGCTGTTTTTCTGTCAGTCAGAAGTCTCTCCCCTCCAAGCCCGATCACCATATCTTCCTCTTCCTGTCTCATGGTAGTCATTCCATGCATACTTTCTGAGCATGAAAGTTCAGGATGCCTATGTCTTTTTACTAATTCAATCTTAAAATAGGAAGTCCAGGCTTGCAGTTCTTTATCTGGGATCCAAGTACCCTTCCTTCCTATCCCCCAGTAGCCCTGGTATGGCTGATCGAGGATTCATATGCAGTTAGCTGACTCTAGTCTTTTCCTTATTCTGAAGCTGTGACATTCTCTGCATACCTGGGAGCTCTTAATGAGGGAGTCTATAAAAGATGTGGAGGGAACTAGCTTCCTCAGCGGTAAATCTGCACCTTTTTATGGTTCTCTTAAGAACCATGGGATCTTTCCCTTTTTCTCCACCATCATTCTAAACTGCCCCTTTCCCTCACCCCAACTCCTGGGAACTTCTGAATTACAACACTAGAAGCTTCTATAGGGGTGAGAGCTATAGGAAGGAAGATGTGAATAAGAGCAGGACTTCTTGGTGTTGAGTTCCATTGCAATGTCTGACATGAGAAACAGATGAGGGGGAAGGAACTTCTGTAAATAAGGGAGAATAGCTTTTTCTCTATTTTCTTCCATGTGGGCCTCGGACAGACAATGTTGTTCCCTCTGATTATTGAAATCCACTAAGCTCTAACCTCTCCTTTGTGTTCCATGTCCACATTCTTGTTTTTCCTTTCAAAGGAATTGAAAAATAATGGCAGGTTTCATACCTTTGCAGACCCTTTGTGCCCAAGGTAGATCCCAGCTTTCTCTTTATTTTTCTTGTCCCTTGCTCTCCCTGCCTTTAGTTTTTTGACTTCTCAGATTACTATTAATAGAATAGATTAGAGTGGAATATTATATAGTATTTAGGTGTAATTTGTTCTCCAGTACTAGCTCTGCTGGCTCTGAGACTGGGCACCTCATTCCATGACTCCATACTGTACCGATAGCAAGTGACCCTATTGTGAAGGCTGCTATGAGGACTGATAATAGATTATATACTCAGCACAATTTGCTTACTATAGTTTTCATAGTAATCATTCAGTAAGCTCTTAATTTTACTAGGTGATTTACAGGGGAAATACTTCTTTTTCCTGAGTAGGTTCCAGCTAGAGGGTAGAGAGGGAGCTGAGTGGACTCATTTGAACATGGGGGAGGGGGCACTGCATGTATAGGTGAATTTAGGGCTTCTGAGAGTGGGAAGAGGTGAGAGCCCCAGTTGCTCCTTTACCCCCACCTCACAGGCAGGAAAGCTGACCTTGTGGCCTGGGGCATCGACTTCTCGGCTTCTGCCTCACTACAGATGAGAAGTTGTAAATGCTACTGCCTGCTGGTTCTTAGCTTGGGGCCCTGATACCAGAAAACAGGCCAAGGAACAGTATAGGATAGCTAGCTACTCGTGCATTGAGTTGGAGGTTGTTTAGGGATAAAAGTCATCTGGCAATCTCTTCTGGGTGTCCTTTCAACATAGGAAACAAGGAGCAGTGAGGGAGAAAACCTATTTTTAGCTCAAGCCAAAAGCTAGGAGTAGGTGTGGATAAAACAATTCCTTGGGAAGATACCGTATGTAGCACTTTGATCATCTCTCAACCTCACTCTTGTAGTTGACCTGAGGTGGGGTCAGTCTACTGACAGAACTGATAGGGCAGGGAAAATAATGGTGGCACACTGATCCCACAGTGGCAGTGGCCCCATTGTGGATCAGGTCAATGTGACAGAAGCTTCCCCCCCCCGCCACCCCAAATGTGAGTTAGGCAAGATTCTTTTGTTTTACACAGGAGACATTTTTATGGAGAAATCAGACCATTTGAGATGCTTAACCATGTTGGTACATTTACAATTTGAATGGCTATGTTGGTTTGTCGATTTTGGTGAAACTTAGTTAAGGGAACTCTGGGAGAATGGGACTGACATGATCATCTTAAGAGAACTTTTAGATTCTGTTATGTGGAGGCTGGGAGAGGGTTTTGGTAATCTTTGAGACTGTTTTGGATCAAGTTTTCCTGAGAAGAGTTGTTCTAGGTCCCCTCCCTTTCCCATCGTCTGCCCTTCCTCCCTTGGACTGTATGTCCCCACCCTCATCCCAAATGCACTTAGTGTTTTTTTCTTGCTCTAGACCCCCATGTTCTTATTCTTTGAACAAAAGGATTTCATCCCCTCTCGGATCCTCATTTGTTCCTGGTCTCCAAGGTATAAATGTGGCGTTTGGTTAGGGAGAAGAGTTCATCACTGAATTCTAAACTCTTTGACTGCTTTTATTTATTTATTTTTTTTTTCAGGTTCAAGTGCTGGATTGTGTCATGTGACCATCCCAAAACTCAGAGCACCCTATGGCCATCTTTGCCCTCTGTCACATAACTTGAAAACTGCCTGATGGCCTTTTTGCAATGGTTCCCTCCAGGAAGCCTTGATCTCAGTGAAGAAGTCCTTTCCCGGCATTCCAATGCCCCCGTCACCCCCATACTCCTCAGTCACCCTTAACAAACAAAGGCAATCACACATATGGTGTAACAAATACACAAAGTAAATAATAATTATACTACTAATGATCAGAGGGGCACTGGCCAGGTCCACACACATCATAAAGTGGGAGAGGGGTTGCTAGTTCCCACTAGGTTGCCAGACTGTGCACCCAAGCCTCTTTACCCCATACCTCTTCGGGGGTGAGGAGGACAATGGAATGAGACTTTGACTCATAATTTATGGTCAGAAGAAAAAGACCCTCCCCCACCCTGACAAAGGTCTTTTTTTGGTGGTGTTAAAGGGGGATATTGTAGGTGTCTCCCAAGTCTAATGCTCCAGCTCTCTAGAATTTGTAGAGAGAAATCACCTGATGTTTATTGTCTAACCCCCACCCTGTGCCAAGATCAAGAGACATGAGCTTTTGATCTTGGAGGAGGCATCTTCTGTTCTTCTCTGTTCCTCTCCTTCAACCAAGGGAATGTGAATGGTGTTGATGGTCAGGTGTATCTTGTTCTCCAAGGTTGGGGTAGAAGGAGGGATGGAAGAACAGGGCCAGAGAGGATGGGCTGGGGGCTAGCATTAGCTGTTACATGGGAGGCAAGTTGAAATGCTTAACAGCCCCTGCCCATTCCTATACCAAAATACCTCATCTTAGTTTTTCACAATGGGAATGGGAATAAGATACTAAAGCTCACCAACATCACCTTCCCAAGGGTGGTCACATACCTTTGCCCCTTCCACCATCTGGGCCAGACAGAGTCATACTCTTGGGAAGAACAAGCCTTCCAGGTCAGCTCTCCAGGTCAGGCTTTAGTACTGTTTGCATCAGACCCATAACTGCTGGCTCTACTTAAGAGTGGCAATTTTACTGAAGGTTCTGGACCTCCTCTCTTGACATCCTCTAGGCTCTTGCCCAGAGCCAAGAGGTCTGGTGGTGAGGTATGGATAGGGTGTGGATCAGGAGATATCTCAACTCCTTGGCTTCAGGCACTGTCCATCTAGGAGGCAGAGGGGAACTTGTACTCTGAAGCCTGTGACTCTTCTAAGCCTCACATCTCTTCACCACTGCTCTGGTGCCCTGGTTATCTGTCCCACAGCGAGAGGTATTTTATGTCCATAAAGTGCCCGTGGTAAGTGCTCAGAATTCATCTCTTGGCTGTGGCGGGTGCTGCTATTTCTCATTCCATCGAGGGGAAGAAACTGAGGCACAGTGAGTCCAGAGGATGGTGGGTCAGGATTGTGGGAGGGATGAATAGGCCCAGCTAGTGACTTGGAGTGGCGACCAGTCCCTGCCTGCTTCTTAGCCTTCCAAACCAGGGAGTCTCCATCCTTCCAGTCCTCTGCTCTAACTGGCCTTGTCAGATGCTTTTCCCTTCCCCACTGTATTGTTCCCTCCCTGCTGCCAGGTACTGCTAGATTCCAAAAATAAAAGATAAAAATAATTATAGACACTCTGCTCCCTTGTTCTCCCCCCTTCCACCCTGAGCTTTGGGGTTGGGGGAACTAAAATGTCCCCCCTCTGGAATCCCTTCCATCTTGGTCTGCTGGCTCTATTCCCTAGCCCAGAGCAGTGATTTGGATTCAAATGCCCTGTAACCTTTAATCTCCTTACTACTCCTTTCTTGACCCCTCCTAACCCATCCCAGACCTGGGACTCTGGGATATCTATACTCTTTATTGACCTGAAGATAGAGGCTGGGAGTAGGGGTATTCCACAGGCTCTTTGGTCTCTCTTGGCTGGGGGGAATTTGGGCATATGTGGGCCACATCCTCTGGCTAAATAACTCAGGACTATGAGGGTGGATCTGAGGGTAAGTTTAGTGGCTCTCATAGATCCTGGGTGTTGAGGGCTCTCCCCTCCCCTTCCTCCAACCCCCAGCTCCTAGACCCTAACCTCATACTGTTTCTGTGACTGCTGGAATTCAGTTCAACCCATTTGGCTCAGGAAGGTCAAGTTGGGTAATTATGGGTTGGAAAATTTCATGTGTTAGCCCTCTTGCCCTCTGCTCCCATTCCCAACCCTGGAGGCTTTATACAAGTGCTTAAGTAGGTGGGTATTGAGGGAGAACAGGGCTTTAGGGAATAAGGGAGAAATGGGGCACAGTGGGCAGGGGCCCTTCTATTTCAGTAAAGCCAAATACCAAAAAATGAAAAGTCACAATAAATAAATAAATAAAATTCCCAAATCCTTACTTTTGCCCCTGCCCTCACTTCCCTTCCCTGGCCACTGTTGGAGGGAGAAAGGGAAGAAGCTAAGAATGGACTTTTGATTTCCTCCTAATGAGAATGGTAGTCAGGGGATCTCCCCAAACTATACCAAGCCCCTCACTTTGCCAGTGGAAGAAAGGAGGCTGGGTGTGGGGCTTTCTCTTATTACTCCATTTCAGCCTCTTTCTCATCATTTACCTCTGCCTGATCTCTGTCTCTTCTGCCTCTCTCTCCCTTTGCCTTCTCATTGCTGCTCTTTTTGTTCCTCTGTCTCTATCCCTCTGCTCTACCTCTGTCTCTACATCTCTCTTGTCTTCTTGCCAAACCTTCTCACCTGCAAACCTCAAACACTCCCCACCTGACCATGCCCCCTCTTCCCCCTGTTCCCCAAACCCCTCACCCATCAGTCCCCACCTGCCTCCCTCTGTTGTATTGCACACTGCTTGGGCAGGGAACAAGGTGTGATGTTCATGGAAAGAGGTGGAGGGAGCTCTAGGGTCTGGGGGTTGGGGGGTCAGGGCCGGGGGTCTAGGGGTAGGGTCTATGGGGGAGGCATCCTCTGTCCCCCACCTTAGGAGCAGCCACAGCGATCCACCACCATGCCAGGGATCTTGCCGTAGATAATCTGCTGCTTGTCATTGAAGTAGAGCATGTTGATTGGGGACATCTTGGTGGGAGTACAGCAGGGCCCAGCAGAGCCTCTTGGATTAGCCTGTTGCACCAAGTGGGTATGCGGATACTTTTGCATGAACATGTACTCGCACTGGCCGGAGCAGTAGTTGGCCTTGTATCGTTTAGGTGCGATGATCCAGTCCCAGCCAAAAGCCTCAAAGTCCACTGTGAGGGGATATCGGCAGCAGCGGGACTCACTCGAGTGCTCATCACAGTCCAGGCCCAGGTTCCGACGGGACCGTTTTGTGTTCTCTAGGACCCGAAGCTCCATGAAAGGATGCTGGGGGTGAGGGAGAGGAGAAAGAGATGTGATAAGAGACTCGAAGAGCACCTACTCCCTTTCCTTTCTCATCTGCCCCTGAACAGGGGCATCAGAACAAGAGACGGTCACCTTCTCAGCTTTTCCCCTGCTCCTATTTCCAGCCCTGTCTTCTACTCACTTTTCTCACAAGCTAGCTATGTCTCCTTCAACTCACCCCTAATTTTCTCCTGGCAACCTCACCCTGATCGCCCCCTTGGCCCCAGGCTTCATCAACAGACCATTTCTGTGTTTTCTTGGATCTCCCATTAACACGACCCCAAATCCAATTTCCACTTGTTGCCTGGCTTGTATCTGAAAAGTGATAGCTGCCACTCTCCACCCTATCCGCACCCCCAAAACTGCTCCTTTAGAATCAGCTCCTGGCCCCTGAAAAATAATGCTGGTGCCCAGCCCCTTCTCATTCCTGGTCTACCTTTTCCAACATCCCACCTCCTCAGGGCCAGGTTATACATATCTGGCACCATCTCAGGCTCCCTGCTCACCAGCCCCTCAGCTCCCGGCCCCAGGGAGGTAACAGCCAGGTCTGTGCCACTGGGATCAAAGGCGTTGATCTCGATGCCCCAGTTGCTCTGTGGCTGTCGGAACCAGCTGTGTAGCACTTGCTTGAAGTCGATGCTCTGCCAGTGGCCTGAGCGTGAGTGCAGCTCAATCTTGAGTGAGCGGATTCGGATATGACGCCGTCCTCCGCCCCCTCCCCCTGCAGTCCCTTCCCCAGTTAGGGGTTTCAGTCGCAAGATCTGCAGGTAGACTGTGGCTGGGCGGGGCACTGGCCGTAGATACACCCACAGCTGGGCCTTCAGTACCTTTGTGAACATCACCTTGGGGCTGAAGTGGAAATGGCAGCAGAGGGGGCTGCCATCTGTCTGCACCGCAGGGTCCGCTGATAAGAGAGAAGGGGGCACAGCATCAGCAAAGGGTGTTTGTGAAGGGCGTCAGCAGCCCTGGGTGGCACTGGCAACTTGAACGACTCAGCCTGAGTTTTCCAGTTCTTTACCCTTCTCTCGTGTTGTCTTGTTGACTACTGTGTCACTGGTACTCAGAACAGCGCCTCCTCTCTTTCCCTATAGGATGATGTTTCTATCAGGGCTTTCTGATCTGCATCCATTCCTTAGTCCATTTGTCCTAATACATAGTCCTAATACATAGGCCCCGGTCTATAGATAACCTGCACAGACAGTTATTAGGGATATCCCCTCCCACCTGCAGCCTTCCATTCCCCCAGCATGTAGGGCTCCAAATTTTTCAGAACTTTGATGCTCTTCACAGAAGCCAAACCTCATCACACCTGCTCTTCTCAGGTTGCCTTGCCCCATTTCTGCCCTGTTTTGTGTGGTGGCCAGGTGAAGCCTTGGTACAACCCCCACCCCCAACCAGATGTCTCAAGAGTGGGTAACCAGGGTCCAGATAGGGAGCAGGGGCTAAATGTATTTCATGAGGAAAGCCAGAATCCAGATCTAGGCTTCTTAAACCATTCCTGCCAGGAACAATACACTCAGAAGAATGGATCAACTCAAGTGCTGACTCTTGTATATCTGACTCCCCAGTCCCTTTAATCCTGAGAACAAGTTTCCTCAGCTGTTTCCTCCTCATCATCACCGTTACTGCCTCAGTTTTTAAGGAACGGAAAAACTACCTCCATGTTGTTTACGCCCATTGCCCAAAGCTTCAGAAATAATATTCAACACATCAGATCAACTGCAATGTCTTCTTTTCTCCCCTGAGCTTCCTTTGGTTTCTCAGTCCAGTGCCAGTAAGTCTTTACAAAGGTTTAACATCCCAACTTTACATTTTGGCCCATTACATCTTGTTCTAGACCAGAAATTGACCCTTCTTGGGTCAAAAGGCTGATTCTCAGCATCTGCCACTGCTTCCATTTCAGGTCCTCTGGGTTTCCCTTTCTAATCTCTTAAGTCAGTTGGAAATGCCCTAAATCATGTTTCCACTGGACAGGAATATCCATTCTCACTCTAAATAGACTGAGAGAACAAGAGTCAGGAATGAGCTTCCAGAGCTATGTAAGTATGATCAGGAAGTCCAGCCCTTATGTATCACTCCAGGTCTTGAGTTCTGTGTAATCATGGAGGACTTAGCATCTGTTGTCTCCCATCAGCACTCCCCCACCCCAGGAGAAGGAGGATCCTCCAAGTGAGATGAGGAGGCAAGTGCTCAATGATCTTCATATATTCAGGAATGAGACACACATTTCCTCTGGTAGCTTCCTTTCCCTTGGTTCTTCTCTGAGGTTCCAGGGCACTGGTTGTCCTCCCAGTTATCCACCTGCTGGAGCTGCAATGCTGGCACAATGAGGGAGGATTCAGGGAGTAGAGATTCAGAGATTAGGAGAATTAGGAGAGTAGCTGAGGCAGGGAAACTGCTGGTGAGATGGGGCTATTGTGCCTAATTTCATAGGGTTGTCTTATTTTCCCACCTGTCTTCGTTATTAGCTACTAATCTCCACGAGGGTGGACACTTGTCAATACTCTGTCTGTTTTGCTCACCATTATAGCTTTAGTGCCTCTCATATTACCAAGCAGTGTTTAGTAAATGCATGCTGAATGAACTCCCTTACCTCCAAATCTTAAAATATATAGGCAAATGCCTAAAAGTTATTCCTGGCATCTAAACACTGTTCTTAGACTACAAAGTGGGTTCAGTCACTGCTCAACTCTTCATTAATATGTATCTGACCTTTACCACCCAACAGTCTCAGTGATACAGATGATAATTCTTGTTTCATAGGAGTGCGGAACATTAAATAAAGAATGAAAATAGTAGTAGCTTCTCAATAAATGCTGGATTATTGTTAGTTTTGTAAGCTCTAAGCATACTCCCCTACCTAAGCTGACCTAGGGGATTGCGCACTAGGGCCCCATTCCTCTTAAGTCTTTGATTTCTTCAGAGTCCCCCACCCCTACCCAGGGACTCAGCATGCACTTCTCTCCCAGGGGATGTGCGGACAGTTGGTACTACAAGAGGCCAAGATGGATGGAGAATGAAAGGGAAAGGGGAAGAGACAGGAGAGAGACTGGAGGTGGTGAGAGAGGTAAGAATAGAGAAGAGACTGTTAGTGATGAAGGCAGGTTGGAAGAGATAGTCAAGAGAACTGGAAGAGAGAAGGAAGGGAGAGAGGAAGGTCATGGTGGGGTGAAAGAAATAAGCTTGGGAGTTGAATATTGGGACAGAAGGGGCAATGTGAAAGGAGACGACCAGGGATAAAAAGTGAAAGGAGGAAGGTAGCTAAGCCTTGTGGGGTAAAGAGAAAGGATAGAAAGATACAGAGAGAGGAACAAAGAAGAAGCAGGTAGTGCCATAGAGGGAAACAAGAAGCTTAAGAGAGTCCCCAACACACACATATAGGCCCAGCTCCCAAGGGGAGGGGAAGGAGCCACATCTGTGTTGGATTGATCGGGTTGGTGGCAGGCAGCAGGTCAGGTTTAGTAGGCGGTGCTGGTCTGGAGAGAGGTCATTGCACTATTTTCAGCAAAAGCCCAACCCCCTCCCAGCTCACCACCTCCTCCTCTATGGCGCCCCCCCCCCATACTCTCCTTACCCAGGCTGGAAGGCCTAGGGGCAGGAGGTTGGGCTGAGAGGGCAGGGGCCTCTTGGTGTAGGAAAGGAGAGAGAAACTGAGGGGCTGGGCTTGGCTCCCAGAAGGGCAAGGGGGCTGGGTTCCCAGGATGAAGGCTGGGGTGGGAGAGCTTGAGAGGGTGGAGGGAACTAGGGCAGGCACTGCAGCCTAGGAGAGGTGGGGGCTGGGGTCCAGGGCTGAGTGCTGGGGGAGGGGAGGAAGGGGGAGGGGAGCGGAGGCCATCTCTGCTGACAAACACCTCCCCCGATTAGCAGAGCACAAGTCTCTTATTAAAGCGGGTCCCTGGGGATTAGACTATAAAAGTCTCTTTTTCCTTTTCCCCTCTCTCCCTCCCTTCCCCTCCGCTCCCCCTCCCTCTCAAAAGAGCTCAGCTTGGCTCTTAAAGGGGACGTACAATACCTGGCTGGAGACCCAGTTCCCTAGTTATCCAAGTCCTGAAGTAGAATGAGGGCGGAAGTTGGGGTAGAACCCCACCTACTGGTGTCCTTCCTGGTCCCCCCCAACCTAACCTGCAATGTCCGATCCATGCACGCAGAGTGTGCTCACTCCCTGCATCCCCATTCTGAGGGCTAACTCTGGGCTCAAGACACTTGGTTAAGGGATGCTAAGGATAGAAAGAGACAAGGGGAAGTCCATAAGCCCATCATCCATTCTGAAACTCCACATACACACCAAACCACACAGATCAGAGTGTGTTTTTCCTCTGTACCCTTCATCTTCTTCCAGCATATTCTTCTTCAGAATTCCTCCACAACTGTTTCATAGAATCCCCACCCCCACCCCCACACTCAGTCAATCTTAGACTGACCCTAGCTTCTATAAAGCAGAAACCTTAAGAACACAAGGGAGACTGAGGAACCTACACAGATCCCAGGCTTTCACCACCACCACCACCCTCAGCAAGTTTTCTAGTCCTTGGGGTTTTCTTTTCTTTATCAGCCTAGCCAAGTATTGTGGAGTTAGGGTGTGCAGAGAAACTGGTGGCAGTATGAGGCACTCAGCTTCACAGATGCACACCTGGGTTCCTGTGCCTCTCCCATGGGAGTGGGCCACTAGGAGTCCACCTCAGCCCCCAGCTTTTTATGACCCATGTGCCAATAAACCAGTCCCCCCCTCTTCTGTTCAGAGCCATAAAACTGAACTATGGAGTGGGGGAGCGACTTTGCCAAACCACTAGGGAATAAGAGAGGGCCTGGTTCCCTGGAGTTGGAGCAGGGAAGGGGTGAAGGGACCTCAGTGGGGGAGGGGAAAAGGGAGTCATCTGACCCTAGGGAGAGCTGGGGGTGGGGTAGGGGGGGGTGTTGGCCTGGATTTTCCAGGCCATAAAATTTCAAAGCAGCTCAAGTCTATTAACATGTTCATCTTCCGTTTGGCCAGGAGCTTGAATGCCTGGGTTCCCCCTCCCTCCTTATCTATTTCTTTTTCTCCCTAGGTCTCCCTCTCTCTCCTCAAGTCCAGTTTTGAGTAGGGGCGGGTGAATAGGGAAAGGAATGATAAGGTTAGAGTAGCCAAACGGGTGCCCTCAGCCCCAGTGCAATGGAGTTGTGTTCTCTGAGCCCGGTCAGTACCAAGAAAGTACAGCTTTCCCAGCCCTGGGAGACCGGGTGTCAGAAGGGCTCTGGTGAAATGGGTGCCAGCTGGGCTGCCAGGAGAGACACTGGGCTCTGGGAGGGACCTCGTTCCTGCTAGAGGGAGAAGAGCACTCAGTTCTCTGCAGCCCGGTGGGCGCGTTGCGGAGCCAGAGGTGGAAGGGGCGGAGAGCTGATGCCAAGGGCACCGGGAGCAGACAGCTCTGCAGCCCGCCTGGGACTGTGGGGGTCCCGAAGCGTCCCGATTCTGTGCTCCAGCCTCTTCTCCGTGGCCCTTCAGGACTGAGTTGCTGCCCCTTCCACTCCGCTGCGACTGGGCTCTAGCTTCCCCAGACTCCCCGCAACACGGGTCTTTTTTGAACACCCGGGTGGGAGGCGGTATCTCGCAACCCTCTCTCTGTTTGCCCTCCCACCTCGGGGAACGGAGTGTGCATACAACTCCGCGGCCCATCTCCAAGCTCGAAAAACTTCTATGGAGTAGCCCCCGCTCCCCAATCCGTCAAGTTTTCGCAGAAAAAGCTTCTGGGCCGGAGCAGCCGGGAGCGCCCCGCTTCGGAGCGGGAGGCGCTCACTTTCCCAGAGCCAGCACCCCACTGCTCGCGCCCCGCCGCCCACTTACTCTCCTGGGCCATGCTAATGACAGTCTCGGTGGTGGCGTGGTACTCGTCCTCCTCCAGGAAGTCTTCGGGCTGCAGCGCGTCTCCCTGGAAGTCGTGTAGGTCCAGGATCTGCTGCAGCGGCGGCGCCTTGGGCAGCAGCTGCTTCACCACCTCGCGGCTGATGTTGGGCGCCTCCTTGAGCCGCAGTTTGCTCAGGATCTGCGACTTGATGCTCTCCAGGCGCAGCTCGCGGCTGTGCTGCCGCCACACGCAGACGGGGCAGCCGTCGGGCTCGGGCGCCACGGACGGGGCCGGCCGGCTCGAGCGCTCCCCCCCGGCCCCCGCCGCCGCCGCCGCCGCCGCCGCCGCCGCCGCGGGGCCCTCGGCCGCCTCCCCCCGGGGCCGCAGCTCCAGGGCGAGGAGCAGGAAGCCCAGCAGCAGCGGGCCGCGAGCACCATGCTGGAGGGGAGGGGAGGGAGGACTGGGGGGCGGGGACGCCGGAGTCCCGCAGGGAGGGGGCGGAGGGAGAAGGGAGGGAGGAGGAGGGGGTCCGGGCGGCGCGGGATTGGGGGCTGCCCGGCCGAGGGGGGGCCCCCGGGGGGGCCGGGGGCCGGCCGGGCGCGCC